>NC_091473.1:155805742-155895865 GCF_036971445.1 Narcine bancroftii | reverse complement strand
TGGCGAATCAAAGGCGGTGAATCAGAGATGGGGAATCAGAGGCCGGGAATCAGAGGCAGGGAATCAAACACGGGGAATCAGAGGCGGGGAATCAGAGCTGGGGAATCAGAGGCGGGGAATCAGAGTTGGGGAATCAGAGGCGGGCAATCAGACGCAGGGAATCAATATGGAAAATCAGAGGTGGGGAATCAGAGGTTGGGAATCAGAGGAAGGGAATCAGAGGCGAGGAATCAGAGCTGGGGAATCAGAGGCGGGGAATCAGAATTGGGGAATCAGAGATGGGGAATCAGAGATGGGGAATCAGAGGCGGGGAATCAGACGCGGGGAATCAGCGGTGGTGAATCAGAGATGTGGAATCAGAGGCGTGGAATCAGAGGCAGGGAATCAGACGCGGGGAATCAGAGGCGGGGAATCATAGCTGGCGAATCAGAGGCGGGGAATCAGAGGTGGGGAATCAGAGGCGGGGAATCAGATATTGGGAATCAGAGGTGGGGAATCAGAGGCGGGGAAACAGAGGCGGGGAATCAGATATGGGGAATCAGAGGTGGGGAATCAGAGGTTGTGAATCAGAGATGGGGAATCAGAGGCGGGGAATCAGAGGCCGGTAATCAGACGCGGGGAATCAGAGGCGGGGAATCAGACATGGGAAATTAGAGACAGGGAATCAGAGTTGGGGATTCAGAGGCGGGGAATCAGATATGGGGAAACAGAGGCGGGGAATCAGAGGCGGGCAAATAGAGGCGGGGATCAGATAAGGGGAAACAGAGGCGGGGAATCAGAGGCGGGGAAATAGAGGCGGGGAATCAGATATGGGGAATCAGAGGTGGGGAATCAGACGCAGGGAATCATTATGGGAAATCAGAGGTGGGGAATCAGAGGTTGGGAATCAGAGGAAGGGAATCAGAGGCGAGGAATCAGAGCTGGGGAATCAGAGGCGGGAATCAGAATTGGGGAATCAGAGATGGGGAATCAGAGATGGGGAATCAGAGGCGGGGAATCAGACGCGGGGAATCAGCGGTGGTGAATCAGAGATGTGGAATCAGAGGCGGGGAATCAGAGGCAGGGAATCAGACGCGGGGAATCATAGGCGGGGAATCATAGCTGGCGAATCAGAGGCGGGGAATCAGAGGTGGGGAATCAGAGGCGGGGAATCAGATATTGGGAATCAGAGGTGGGGAATCAGAGGCGGGGAAACAGAGGCGGGGAATCAGATATGGGGAATCAGAGGTGGGGAATCAGAGGTTGTGAATCAGAGATGGGGAATCAGAGGCGGGGAATCAGAGGCCGGTAATCAGACGCGGGGAATCAGAGGCGGGGAATCAGACATGGGAAATTAGAGGCAGGGAATCAGAGTTGGGGATTCAGAGGCGGGGAATCAGATATGGGGAAACAGAGGCGGGGAATCAGAGGCGGGCAAATAGAGGTGGGGATCAGATATGGGGAAACAGAGGCGGGGAATCAGAGGCGGGGAAACAGAGGCGGGGAATCAGATATGGGGAATCAGAGGTGGGGAATCAGAGGTTGGGAATCAGAGATGCGGAATTGGAGGCGGGGAATGGGATATGGGGAATCAGAGGCGGGGAATCAGAGGCGGGGAAACAGAGGCGGGGAATCAGATATGGGGAATCAGAGGTGTGGAATCAGAGGTTGGGAATCAGAGGTTGGGAATCAGAGGCAGGGAATCAGAGGCTTGGAATCAGTTGCAGGGAATCAGATGCGGGGAATCAGAGGCGGGGAATCAGAGCTGGGGAATCAGAGGTGGGGAATCAGAGTTGGGGAATCAGAGGCGGGGACTTAGATATTGGGAAACAGAGGCGGGGAATCAAAGGTGGGGAAACAGAGGCGGGGAATCAGATATGGGGAATCAGAGGTGGGGAATCAGAGGCAGGGAATCAGATGTGCGGAATCAGAGATGGGGAATCAGAGGCAGGAAATCAGAATCAGACGCAGGGAATCAGAGGCCGGGAATCAGAGGCCGGAATCAGATGCCGGGAATAAGAGGCCGGGAATCAGAGGTGGGGAATCAGAGTCCGGGAATCAGAGATGGGGATTTAGAGGCGGGGAATGAGATATGGGGAATCAGAGGCGGGGAATCAGAGGCGGGGAAACAGAGGCGGGGAATCAGATATGGGGAATCAGAGGTTGCGAATCAAAGGCGGTGAATCAGAGATGGGGAATCAGAGGCCGGGAATCAGAGGCAGGGAATCAAACACGGGGAATCAGATGCGGGGAATCAGAGCTGGGGAATCAGAGGCGGGGAATCAGAGTTGGGGAATCAGAGGCGGGCAATCAGACGCAGGGAATCAATATGGGAAATCAGAGGTGGGGAATCAGACGCAGGGAATCAATATGGGAAATCAGAGTTGGGGAATCAGAGGTTGGGAATCAGAGGAAGGGAATCAGAGGCGAGGAATCAGAGCTGGGGAATCAGAGGCGGGGAATCAGAATTGGGGAATCAGAGATGGGGAATCAGAGATGGGGAATCAGAGGCGGGGAATCAGACGCGAGGAATCAGAGGTGGTGAATCAGAGATGTGGAATCAGAGGCGGGGAATCAGAGGCAGGGAATCAGACGCGGGGAATCAGAGGCGGGGAATCATAACTGGGGAATCAGAGGCGGGGAATGAGATATGGGGAATCAGAGGCGGGGAATCAGAGGCGGGGAAACAGTGGCGAGGAATCAGATATGGGGAATCAGAGGTGGCGAATCAAAGGCGGTGAATCAGAGATGGGGAATCAGAGGCGGGGAATCAGAGGCAGGGGATCAAACACGGGGAATCAGAGGCGGGGAATCAGAGCTGTAGAATCAGAGGCGGGGAATCAGAGTTGGGGAATCAGAGGCGGGGAATCAGAGCTGGGGAATCAGAGGTGGGGAATCAGAGTCGGGGAATCAGAGGCAGGGAGTCGGATGTGCGGAATCAGAGATGGGGAATCAGAGGTGGGGAATCAGAGGCGGTGAATCTGAGATGGGGAATCAGAGGCGGGGAATCAGAGGCAGGTTATCAGACACGGGGATTCAGAGGCTGGGAATCAGACGGGGGGAATCAAAGGCGGGGAATGAAGCTGGGGAATCAGAGGCAGGGAATCAGAGTTGGGGAGTCAGAGGCGGGGAATCAGATATGGGGAAACAGAGGCGGGGAATCAGAGGCGGGCAAACAGAGGCGGGGAATTAGATATGGGGAATCAGTGGTGGGGAATCAGAGGTGGTTTATCAGAGATGGGGAATCACAGGCGGGGAATCAGAGGCAGGGAATAGAACGCGGGGAATCAGAGGCAGGGAATCGGAGCTGGGGAATCAGAGGCGGGGAATCATAGTTGGGAATCAGAGGCGGGGAATCAGATATGGGAAAACAGAGGCGGGGAATCAGGGGCGGGGAAACAGAGGCGGGGAATCAGATATGGGGAATCGGATGCGGGGAATCAGAGGCGGGGAATCAGATATGGGGAATCAGAGGTGGGGAATCAGAGGCAGGTAATCAGATGTGCGGAATCAGAGATGGGGAATCAGAGGCAGGGAATCAGAATCAGAAGCGGGGAGTCAGAGGCCGGGAATCAGAGGCCTGGAATCAGATGCTGGGAATAAGAGGCCGGGAATCAGAGGTGGGGAATCAGAGTCCGGGAATCAGAGATGGGGATTCAGAGGCGGGGAATGAGATATGGAGAATCAGAGGCGGGGAATCAGAGGCGGGGAAACAGAGGCGGGGAATCAGATTTGGGGAATCAGAGGTGGCGAATCAAAGGCGGTGAATCAGAGATGGGGAATCAGAGGCCGGGAATCAGAGGCAGGGAATCAAACACGGGGAATCAGAGGCGGGGAATCAGAGCTGGGGAATCAGAGGCGGGGAATCAGAGTTGGGGAATCAGAGGCGGGGAATCAGACGCAGGGAATCAATATGGGAAATCAGAGGTGGGGAATCAGAGGTTGGGAATCAGAGGAAGGGAATCAGAGGCGAGGAATCAGAGCTGGGGAATCAGAGGCGGGGAATCAGAATTGGGGAATCAGAGATGGGGAATCAGAGATGGGGAATCAGAGGCGGGGAATCAGACGCGGGGAATCAGCGGTGGTGAATCAGAGATGTGGAATCAGAGGCGGGGAATCAGAGGCAGGGAATCAGACGCGGGGAATCAGAGGCGGGGAATCATAGCTGGCGAATCAGAGGCGGGGAATCAGAGGTGGGGAATCAGAGGCGGGGAATCAGATATGGTGAAACAGAGGCGGGGAATCAGAGGCGGGCAAATAGAGGCGGGGATCAGATACGGGGAAACAGAGGCGGGGAATCAGAGGCGGGGAAATAGAGGCGGGGAATCAGATATGGGGAATCAGAGGCGGGGAATCAGACGCAGGGAATCATTATGGGAAATCAGAGGTGGGGAATCAGAGGTTGGGAATCAGAGGAAGGGAATCAGAGGCGAGGAATCAGAGCTGGGGAATCAGAGGCGGGGAATCAGAATTGGGGAATCAGAGATGGGGAATCAGAGATGGGGAATCAGAGGCGGGGAGTCAGACGCGGGGAATCAGCAGTGGTGAATCAGAGATGTGGAATCAGAGGCGGGGAATCAGAGGCAGGGAATCAGACGCGGGGAATCAGAGGCGGGGAATCATAGCTGGCGAATCAGAGGCAGGGAATCAGAGGTGGGGAATCAGAGGCGGGGAATCAGATATTGGGAATCAGAGGTGGGGAATCAGAGGCGGGGAAACAGAGGCGGGGAATCAGATATGGGGAATCAGAGGTGGGGAATCAGAGGTTGTGAATCAGAGATGGGGAATCAGAGGCGGGGAATCAGAGGCGGGGAATCAGATATGGGGAAACAGAGGCGGGGAATCAGAGGCGGGCAAATAGAGGCGGCGATCAGATATGGGGAAACAGAGGCGGGGAATCAGAGGCGGGGAAACAGAGGCGGGGAATCAGATATGGGGAATCAGAGGTGGGGAATCAGAGGTTGGGAATCAGAGATGCGGAATTGGAGGCGGGGAATGGGATATGGGGAATCAGAGGCGGGGAATCAGAGGCGGGGAAACAGAGGCGGGGAATCAGATATGGGGAATCAGAGGCGGGGAATCAGAGGCGGGCAAATAGAGGCGGGGATCAGATATGGGGAAACAGAGGCGGGGAATCAGAGGCGGGGAAACAGAGGCGGGGAATCAGATATGGGGAATCAGAGGTGGGGAATCAGAGGTTGGGAATCAGAGATGCGGAATTGGAGGCGGGGAATGGGATATGGGGAATCACAGGCGGGGAATCAGAGGCGGGGAAACAGAGGCGGGGAATCAGATATGGGGAATCAGAGGTGTGGAATCAGAGGTTGGGAATCAGAGGTTGGGAATCAGAGGCAGGGAATCAGAGGCTTTGAATCAGTTGCAGGGAATCAGATGCGGGGAATCAGAGGCGGGGAATCAGAGCTGGGGAATCAGAGGTGGGGAATCAGAGTTGGGGAATCAGAGGCGGGGACTTAGATATTGGGAAACAGAGGCGGGGAATCAAAGGTGGGGAAACAGAGGCGGGGAATCAGATATGGGGAATCAGAGGTGGGGAATCAGAGGCAGGGAATCAGATGTGCGGAATCAGAGATGGGGAATCAGAGGCAGGGAATCAGAATCAGACGCAGGGAATCAGAGGCCGGGAATCAGAGGCCGGAATCAGATGCCGGGAATAAGAGGCCGGGAATCAGAGGTGGGGAATCAGAGTCCGGGAATCAGAGATGGGGATTTAGAGGCGGGGAATGAGATATGGGGAATCAGAGGCGGGGAATCAGAGGCGGGGAAACAGAGGCGGGGAATCAGATATGGGGAATCAGAGGTTGCGAATCAAAGGCGGTGAATCAGAGATGGGGAATCAGAGGCCGGGAATCAGAGGCAGGGAATCAAACACGGGGAATCAGATGCGGGGAATCAGAGCTGGGGAATCAGAGGCGGGGAATCAGAGTTGGGGAATCAGAGGCGGGGAATCAGACGCAGGGAATCAATATGGGAAATCAGAGGTGGGGAATCAGACGCAGGGAATCAATATGGGAAATCAGAGTTGGGGAATCAGAGGTTGGGAATCAGAGGAAGGGAATCAGAGGCGAGGAATCAGAGCTGGGGAATCAGAGGCGGGGAATCAGAATTGGGGAATCAGAGATGGGGAATCAGAGATGGGGAATCAGAGGCGGGGAATCAGACGCGTGGAATCAGAGGTGGTGAATCAGAGATGTGGAATCAGAGGCGGGGAATCAGAGGCAGGGAATCAGACGCGGGGAATCAGAGGCGGGGAATCATAGCTGGCGAATCAGAGGCGGGGAATGAGATATGGGGAATCAGAGGCTGGGAATCAGAGGCGGGGAAACAGTGGCGAGGAATCAGATATGGGGAATCAGAGATGGCGAATCAAAGGCGGTGAATCAGAGATGGGGAATCAGAGGCGGGGAATCAGAGGCAGGGGATCAAACACGGGGAATCAGAGGCGGGGAATCAGAGCTGTGGAATCAGAGGCGGGGAATCAGAGTTGGGGAATCAGAGGCGGGGAATCAGAGCTGGGGAATCAGAGGTGGGGAATCAGAGTCGGGGAATCAGAGGCAGGGAGTCGGATGTGCGGAATCAGAGATGGGGAATCAGAGGTGGGGAATCAGAGGCGGTGAATCTGAGATGGGGAATCAGAGGCGGGAAATCAGAGGCAGGTTATCAGACACATGGATTCAGAGGCTGGGAATCAGACGGGGGGAATCAAAGGTGGGGAATGAAGCTGGGGAATCAGAGGCAGGGAATCAGAGTTGGGGATTCAGAGGCGGGGAATCAGATATGGGGAAACAGAGGCGGGGAATCAGAGGCGGGCAAACAGAGGCGGGGAATTAGATATGGGGAATCAGTGGTGGGGAATCAGAGGTGGTTTATCAGAGATGGGGAATCACAGGCGGGGAATCAGAGGAGGGGAATCAGATGCTGGGTATCAGAGGCAGGGAATCTGAGGCAGGGTATCTGAGGCAGGGAATCTGAGGCGGGAAATCAGAGGCGGGGAATCAGAGGCGGGGAATCAGAGGCTGGGAATCAGAGGCGGGGAATCACAGGCGGGGAATCAGAGGCGGGGAATCAGAGGCGGGGAATAAGAGGCAGGGAATCAGATGAAGGGAATCAGATGAAGGGAATCTGAGGCAGGGAATCTGAGGCAGGGAATCTGAGGCAGGGAATCAGATCCGGGGAATCTGAGGCGGGGAATCAGAGGCGGGTAATCAGAGGCGGGGATTGAGAGGCGGGGAATCAGAGGCGGGGAATCAGAGGCGGGGAATAAGAGGCAGGGATCAGATGATGGGAATCAGATGAAGGGAATCTGAGGCAGGGAATCTGAGGCAGGGAATCAGAGCCGGGGAATCTGAGGCGGTGAATCAGAGGCGGGCAATCAGAGGCGGGGAATCAGAGGCGGGGAATCAGAGGCGGGGAATCAGATGCGGGGAATCAGAGGCAGGGAATATGTGGCAGGGTATCTGAGGCAGGGAATCTGAGGCGGGAAATCAGAGGCGGGGAATGAGAGGCGGGGAATCAGAGGCGGGGAATAAGAGGCGGGGAATCAGAGGCGGGGAATAAGAGGCAGGGAATCAGATGAAAGGAATCAAATGACGGGAATCTGAGGCAGGGAATCTGAGGCAGGGAATCTGAGGCGGGGAATCAGAGGCGGGGAATCAGAGGTGGGGAATTAGAGGTGGGGAATCAGAGGCGGGGAATCAGAGGCGAGGAATAAGAGGCAGGGTATCAGATGAAGGGAATCAGATGAAGGGAAACTGAGGCGGGGAATCTGAGGTGGGGAATCTGAGGTGGGGAATCTGAGGTGGGGTAACTGAGGCGGGGAATCTGAGGCGGGGAATCTGAGGCAGGGAATCTGAGGCGGGGAATCAGATGCGGGGAATCAGAGGCAGGGAATCAGAGGCGGGGAATCAGAGGCGGGGAATCAGAGGCGGGGAATCAGAGGCGGGGAATCAGAGGCGGGGAATTAGAGGCAGGGAATCAGATGAAGGGAATCAGATGAAGGGAATCTGAGGCAGGGAATCTGAGGCGGGGAATTTGAGGCGGGGAATCTGAGGCGGGGAATCAGAGGCGGGGAATCCGAGGTGGGGAATCAGAGCCGGGTAATCAGAGCCGGGGAATCAGAGCCGGGGAATCAGAGGCGGGGAATCAGAGGCAGGGAATCTGAGGCAGGGAATCTGAGGCAGGGAATCTGAGGCGGGGAATCAGAGGCGGGGAATCAGAGGCGGGGAATCAGAGGCGGTAAATCAGAGGCGGGGAATCAGAGGCGGGGAATAAGAGGCAGGGAATCTGATGAAGGGAATCAGTTGAAGGGAATCTGAGGCAGGGAATCTGAGGCAGGGAATCTGAGGCAGGGAATCAGAGCCGGGGAATCTGAGGTGGGGAATCCGAGGCGGGGAATTAGAGGCAGGGAATCTGAGGCAGGGAATCTGAGGCGGGGAATCAGATGCGGGGAATCAGAGGCGGGGAATCAGAGGCAGGGAATCTGAGGCAGGGAACCTGAGGCAGGGAATCAGATGAAGGGAATCTGCGGCAGGGAATCTGCGGCAGGGAATCTGAGGCAGGGAATCTGAGGCGGGGAATCTGAGGCGGGGAATCTGAGGCGGGGAATCTGAGGCGGGGAATCTGAGGCGAGGAATCTGAGGCAGGGAATCTGAGGCAGGGAATCAGAGGTGGTGAATCAGAGGCGGGGAATCAGAGGCGGGGAATCAGAGGCGGGGAATCAGAGGCGGTTAATCAGAGGCTGGGAATCAGAGGCGGGGAATCAGAGGCGGGGAGTCAGAGGCGGGGAATCAGAGGCGGGGAATAAGAGGCCGGGAATCAGATGAAGGGAATCAGATGAAGGGAATCTGAGGCAGAGAATCTGAGGCAGGGAATCTGAGGCAGGGAATCAGAGCCGGGGAATCTGAGGCGGGGAATCAGAGGCGGGTAATCAGAGGCGGGGAATCAGAGGCGGGGAATCAGAGGCGGGGAATCAGAGGCGGGGAATAAGAGGCAGGGATCAGATGAAGGGAATCAGATGAAGGGAATCTGAGGCAGGGAATCTGAGGCAGGGAATCAGAGCCGGGGAATCTGAGGCGGGGAATCAGAGGCGGGGAATCAGAGGCGGGGAATCAGAGGCGGGGAATCAGAGGCGGGGAATCAGATGCGGGGAATCAGAGGCAGGGAATCTGAGGCAGGGTATCTGAGGCAGGGAATCTGAGGCGGGAAATCAGAGGCGGGGAATCAGAGGCGGGGAATCAGAGGCGGTGAATAAGAGGCGGGGAATCAGAGGCGGGGAATAAGAGGCAGGGAATCAGATGAAAGGAATCAAATGACGGGAATCTGAGGCAGGGAATCTGAGGCAGGGAATCTGAGGCGGGGAATCAGAGGCGGGGAATCAGAGGTGGGGAATTTGAGGCGGGGAATCAGAGGCGGGGAATCAGAGGCGAGGAATAAGAGGCAGGGTATCAGATGAAGGGAATCAGATGAAGGGAATCTGAGGCGGGGAATCTGAGGTGGGGAATCTGAGGCGAAGAATCTGAGGCGGGGAAACAGAGGCGGGGAATCAGAGGCGGGGATTCAGACGCGCGGAATCAGAGGCGGGGAATCAGAGGCGGGGAATCAGAGGCGGGGAATCAGAGGCGGGGAATCAGAGGCGGGGTATCAGAGGCGGGGAATAAGGGGCAGAGAATCAGATGATGGGAATCAGATGCGGGGAATCAGAGGCAGGGAATCTGAGGCAGGGAATCTGAGGCAGGGAATTTGAGGCTGGGAATCAGAGCCGGGGAATCTGAGGCGGGGAATCAGATGCGGGGAATCAGAGGCGGAAAATCAGAGTTGGTGAATCAGAGCCGGGGAATCAGAAGCGGGGAATCAGAGGCAGGGAATCTGAGGCAGGGAATCTGAGGCAGGGAATCTGAGTCGGGGAATCAGAGGCGGGGAATCAGAGGCGGGGAATCAGAGGCGGAGAATCGGAGGCGGGGAATCAGAGGCGGGGAATAAGAGGCAGGGAATCAGATGAAGGGAATCAGTTGAAGGGAATCTGAGGCAGGGAATCTGAGGCAGGGAATCTGAGGCAGGGAATCAGAGCCGGGGAATCTGAGGTGGGGAATCAGATGCGGGGGATCAGAGGCGGGGAATCAGAGGCAGGGAATCTGAGGCAGGGAACCTGAGGCAGGGAATCAGATGAAGGGAATCTGCGGCAGGGAATCTGCGGCAGGGAATCTGCGGCAGGGAATCTGAGGTGGGGAATCTGAGGCGGGGAATCTGAGGCGGGGAATCTGAGGCGGGGAATCTGAGGCGGGGAATCTGAGGCAGGGAATCTGAGGCAGGGAATCAGAGGCGGGGAATCAGAGGCGGGGAATCAGAGGCGGTGAATCAGAGGCGGGGAATCAGAGGCGGGGAATCAGAGGCTGGGAATCAGAGGCGGGGAATCAGAGGCGGGAAATCAGAGGCGGGGAATCAGAGGCGGGGAATAAGAGGCAGGGAATCAGATGAAGGGAATCAGATGAAGGGAATCTGAGGCAGGGAATCTGAGGCAGGGAATCTGAGGCAGGGAATCAGAGCCGGGGAATCTGAGGCGGGGAATCAGAGGCGGGTAATCAGAGGCGGGGAATGAGAGGCGGGGAATGAGAGGCGGGGAATCAGAGGCGGGGAATGAGAGGCAGGGATCAGATGAAGGGAATCAGATGAAGGGAATCTGAGGCAGGGAATATGAGGCAGGGAATCAGAGCCGGGGAATCTGAGGCGGGGAATCAGAGGCGGGGAATCAGAGGCGGGGAATCAGAGGCGGGGAATCAGAGGCGGGGAATCAGATGCGGGGAATCAGAGGCAGGGAATCTGAGGCAGGGTATCTGAGGCAGGGAATCTGAGGCGGGAAATCAGAGGCGGGGAATCAGAAGCGGGGAATCAGAGGCGGGGAATAAGAGGCGGGAAATCAGAGGCGGGGAATAAGAGGCAGGGAATCAGATGAAAGGAATCAAATGACGGGAATCTGAGGCAGGGAATCTGAGGCAGGGAATCTGAGGCGGGGAATCAGAGGCGGGGAATCAGAGGTGGGGAGTTAGAGGCGGGGAATCAGAGGCGGGGAATCAGAGGCGAGGAATAAGAGGCAGGGTATCAGATGAAGTGAATCAGATGAAGGGAATCTGAGGCGGGGAATCTGAGGTGGGGAATCTGAGGTGGGGAATCTGAGGTGGGGAATCAGAGGCGGGGAATCAGAGGCGGTGAATCAGAGGCGGGCAATCAGAGGCGGGGAATCAGAGGCGGGGAATCAGAGGCGGGGAATCAGATGCGGGGAATCAGAGGCGGGGAATCAGAGGCAGGGAATCTGAGGCAGGGAACCTGAGGCAGGGAATCAGATGAAGGGAATCTGCGGCAGGGAATCTGCGGCAGGGAATCTGAGGCAGGGAATCTGAGGCGGGGAATCTGAGGCGGGGAATGTGAGGCGGGGAATCTGAGGCGGGGAATCTGAGGCAGGGAATCTGAGGCAGGGAATCAGAGGCGGGGAATCAGAGGCGGGGAATCAGAGGCGGTGAATCAGAGGCGGGGAATCAGAGGCGGGGATTCAGAGGCTGGGAATCAGAGGCGGGGAATCAGAGGCGGGGAATCAGAGGCGGGGAATAAGAGGCAGGGAATCAGATGAAGGGAATCAGATGAAGGGAATCTGAGGCAGGGAATCTGAGGCAGGGAATCTGAGGCAGGGAATCAGAGCCGGGGAATCTGAAGTGGGGAATCAGAGGCGGGTAATCAGAGGCGGGGAATGAGAGGCGGGGAATCAGAGGCGGGGAATCAGAGGCGGGGAATAAGAGGCAGGGATCAGATGAAGGGAATCAGATGAAGGGAATCTGAGGCAGGGAATCTGAGGCAGGGAAACAGAGCCGGGGAATCTGAGGCGGGGAATCAGAGGCGGGGAATCAGAGGCGGGGAATCAGAGGCGGGGAATCAGAGGCGGGGAATCAGATGCGGGGAATCAGAGGCAGGGAATCTGAGGCAGGGTATCTGAGGCAGTGAATCTGAGGCGGGAAATCAAAGGCGGGGAATCAGAGGCGGGGAATCAGAGGCGGGGAATAAGAGGCGGGGAATCAGAGGCGGGGAATAAGAGGCAGGGAATCAGATGAAAGGAATCAAATGACGGGAATCTGAGGCAGGGAATCTGAGGCAGGGAATCTGAGGCGGGGAATCAGAGGCGGGGAATCAGAGGTGGGGAATTAGAGGCGGGGAATCAGAGGCGGGGAATCAGAGGCGAGGAATAAGAGGCAGGGTATCAGATGAAGGGAATCAGATGAAAGGAATCTGAGGCGGGGAATCTGAGGTGGGGAATCTGAGGTGGGGAATCTGAGGCGGGGTTACTGAGGCGGGGAATCTGAGGCGGGGAATCTGAGGCGGGGAATCTGAGGCGGGGAATCAGATGCGGGAAATCAGAGGCAGGGAATCAGAGGCGGGGAATCAGAGGCGGGGAATCAGAGGCGGGGAATCAGAGGCGGGGAATCAGAGGCGGGGAATTAGAGGCAGGGAATCAGATGAAGGGAATCAGATGAATGGAATCTGAGGCAGGGAATCTGAGGCGGGGAATTTGAGGCGGGGAATCTGAGGCGGGGAATCTGAGGCGGGGAATCAGAGGCGGGGAATCCGAGGCGGGGAATCAGAGCCGGGGAATCAGAGCCGGGGAATCATAGCCGGGGAATCAGAGGCGGGGAATCAGAGGCAGGGAATCTGAGGCAGGGAATCTGAGGCAGGGAATCTGAGGCGGGGAATCAGAGGCGGGGAATCAGAGGCGGGGAATCAGAGGCGGGGAATCAGAGGCGGGGAATCAGAGGCGGTAAATCAGAGGCGGGGAATCAGAGGCGGGGAATAAGAGGCAGGGAATCTGATGAAAGGAATCAGTTGAAGGGAATCTGAGGCAGGGAATCTGAGGCAAGGAATCTGAGGCGGGGAATCTGAGGCGGGGAATCTGAGGCGGGGAATCTGATGCGGGGAATCTGAGGCAGGGAATCTGAGGCAGGGAATCAGAGGCGGGGAATCAGAGGCGGGGAATCAGAGGCGGGCAATCAGAGGCGGGGAATCAGAGGCGGGGAATCAGAGGCGGGGAATCAGAGGCGGGGAATAAGAGGCAGGGAATCAGATGAAGGGAATCAGATGAAGGGAATCTGAGGCAGGGAATCTGAGGCAGGGATTCTGAGGCAGGGAATCAGAGCCGGGAAATCTGAGGCGGGGAATCAGAGGCGGGTAATCAGAGGCGGGGAATCAGAGGCGGGGAATCAGAGGCGGGGAATCAGAGGCGGGGAATAAGAGGCAGGGATCAGATGAAGGGAATCAGATGAAGGGAATCTGAGGCAGGGAATCTGAGGCAGGGAATCAGAGCCGGGGAATCTGAGGCGGGGAATCTGAGGCGGGGAATCTGAGGTGGGGAATCTGAGGCGGGGAATCAGAGGTGGAGAATCAGATGCGGGGAATCAGAGTCAGGGAATCTGAGGCAGGGAATCTGAGGCAGGGAATCTGAGGCAGGGAATTTGAGGCAGGGAATCAGAGCCGGGGAATCTGAGGCGGGGAATCAGAGGCGGGGAATCAGAGGCGGGGAATCAGAGGCAGGGAATCTGAGGCAGGGAATCTGAGGCAGGGAATCTGAGGCGGGGATTCAGAGGCGGGGAATCAGAGGCGGGGAATCAGAGGCGGTAAATCAGAGGCGGGGAATCAGAGGCGGGGAATAAGAGGCAGGGAATCTGATGAAGGGAATCAGTTGAAGGGAATCTGAGGCAGGGAATCTGAGGCAGGGAATCTGAGGCAGGGAATCAGAGCCGGGGAATCTGAGGTGGGGAATCCGAGGCGGGGAATTAGAGGCAGGGAATCTGAGGCAGGGAATCTGAGGCGGGGAATCAGATGCGGGGAATCAGAGGCGGGGAATCAGAGGCAGGGAATCTGAGGCAGGGAACCTGAGGCAGGGAATCAGATGAAGGGAATCTGCGGCAGGGAATCTGCGGCAGGGAATCTGAGGCGGGGAATCTGAGGCGGGGAATCTGAGGCGGGGAATCTGAGGCGGGGAATCTGAGGCAGGGAATCTGAGGCAGGGAATCAGAGGCGGGGAATCAGAGGCGGGGAATCAGAGGCGGTGAATCAGAGGCGGGGAATCAGAGGCTGGGAATCAGAGGCGGGGAATCAGAGGCGGGGAGTCAGAGGCGGGGAATCAGAGGCGGGGAATAAGAGGCCGGGAATCAGATGAAGGGAATCAGATGAAGGGAATCTGAGGCAGAGAATCTGAGGCAGGGAATCTGAGGCAGGGAATCAGAGCCGGGGAATCTGAGGCGGGGAATCAGAGGCGGGTAATCAGAGGCGGGGAATCAGAGGCGGGGAATCAGAGGCGGGGAATCAGAGGCGGGGAATAAGAGGCAGGGATCAGATGAAGGGAATCAGATGAAGGGAATCTGAGGCAGGGAATCTGAGGCAGGGAATCAGAGCCGTGGAATCTGAGGCGGGGAATCAGAGGCGGGGAATCAGAGGCGGGGAATCAGAGGCGGGGAATCAGAGGCGGGGAATCAGATGCGGGGAATCAGAGGCAGGGAATCTGAGGCAGGGTATCTGAGGCAGGGAATCTGAGGCGGGAAATCTGAGGCGGGGAATCTGAGGCGGGGAATCTGAGGCGGGGAATCTGAGGCGGGGAATCTGAGGCGGGGAATCTGAGGCAGGGAATCTGAGGCAGGGAATCAGAGGCGGGGAATCAGAGGCGGGGAATCAGAGGCGGGGAATCAGAGGCGGGGAATCAGATGCGGGGAATCAGAGGCGGGGAATCTGAGGCAGGGTATCTGAGGAAGGGAATCTGAGGCAGGGAATCTGAGGCGGGGAATCTGAGGCGGGGAATCTGAGGCGGGGAATCTGAGGCGGGGAATCTGAGGCGGGGAATCTGAGGCAGGGAATCTGAGGCAGGGAATCAGAGGCGGGGAATCAGAGGCGGGGAATCAGAGGCGGGGAATCAGAGGCGGGGAATCAGAGGCGGGGAATCAGAGGCTGGGAATCAGAGGCGGGGAATCAGAGGCGGGGAGTCAGAGGCGGGGAATCAGAGGTGGGGAATCAGAGGCGGGGAATCAGAGGCGGGGAATCAGAGGCGGGGAATCAGAGGCGGGGAATCAGAGGCTGGGAATCAGAGGCGGGGAATCAGAGGCGGGGAGTCAGAGGCGGGGAATCAGAGGCGGGGAATAAGAGGCCGGGAATCAGATGAAGGGAATCAGATGAAGGGAATCTGAGGCAGAGAATCTGAGGCAGGGAATCTGAGGCAGGGAATCAGAGCCGGGGAATCTGAGGCGGGGAATCAGAGGCGGGTAATCAGAGGCGGGGAATCAGAGGCGGGGAATCAGAGGCGGGGAATCAGAGGCGGGGAATAAGAGGCAGGGATCAGATGAAGGGAATCAGATGAAGGGAATCTGAGGCAGGGAATCTGAGGCAGGGAATCAGAGCCGGGGAATCTGAGGCGGGGAATCAGAGGCGGGGAATCAGAGGCGGGGAATCAGAGGCGGGGAATCAGAGGCGGGGAATCAGAGGCGGGGAATCAGATGCGGGGAATCAGAGGCAGGGAATCTGAGGCAGGGTATCTGAGGCAGGGAATCAAATGACGGGAATCTGAGGCAGGGAATCTGAGGCAGGGAATCTGAGGTGGGGAATCAGAAGCGGGGAATCAGAGGTGGGGAATTAGAGGCGGGGAATCAGAGGCGGGGAATCAGAGGCGAGGAATAAGAGGCAGGGTATCAGATGAAGGGAATCAGATGAAGGGAATCTGAGGCGGGGAATCTGAGGTGGGGAATCTGAGGCGAGGAATCTGAGGCGGGGAAACAGAGGCGGGGAATCAGAGGCGGGGATTCAGACGCGCGGAATCAGAGGCGGGGAATCAGAGGCGGGGAATCAGAGGCGGGGAATCAGAGGCGGGGAATCAGAGGCGGGGTATCAGAGGCGGGGAATAAGGGGCAGAGAATCAGATGATGGGAATCAGATGCGGGGAATCAGAGGCAGGGAATCTGAGGCAGGGAATCTGAGGCAGGGAATTTGAGGCAGGGAATCAGAGCCGGGGAATCTGAGGCGGGGAATCAGAGGCGGGGAATCAGAGGCGGAAAATCAGAGTTGGTGAATCAGATGCGGGGAATCAGAGGCAGGGAATCTGAGGCAGGGAATCTGAGGCAGGGAATCTGAGGCGGGGAATTAGAGGCAGGGAATCAGATGAAGGGAATCAGATGAAGGGAATCTGAGGCAGGGAATTTTGAGGCGGGGAATTTGAGGCGGGGAATCTGAGGCGGGGAATCTGAGGCGGGGAATCAGAGGCGGGGAATCCGAGGCGGGGAATCAGAGCCGGGGAATCAGAGCCGGGGAATCAGAGCCGGGGAATCAGAAGCGGGGTATCAGAGGAAGGGAATCTGAGGCAGGGAATCTGAGGCAGGGTATCTGAGGCGGTGAATCAGAGGCGGGGAATCAGAGGCGGGGAATCAGAGGCGGAGAATCAGAGGCGGGAATCAGAGGCGGGGAATAAGAGGCAGGGAATCAGATGAAGGGAATCAGTTGAAGGGAATCTGAGGCAGGGAATCTGAGGCAGGGAATCTGAGGCAGGGAATCAGAGCCGGGGAATCTGAGGTGGGGAATCAGATGCGGGGAATCAGAGGCGGGGAATCAGAGGCAGGGAATCTGAGGCAGGGAACCTGAGGCAGGGAATCAGATGAAGGGAATCTGCGGCAGGGAATCTGCGGCAGGGAATCTGCGGCAGGGAATCTGAGGCGGGGAATCTGAGGCGGGGAATCTGAGGCGGGGAATCTGAGGCGGGGAATCTGAGGCAGGGAATCTGAGGCAGGGAATCAGAGGCGGGGAATCAGAGGCGGGGAATCAGAGGCGGTGAATCAGAGGCGGGGAATCAGAGGCGGGGAATCAGAGGCTGGGAATCAGAGGCGGGGAATCAGAGGCGGGGAATCAGAGGCGGGGAATCAGAGGCGGGGAATAAGAGGCAGGGAATCAGATGAAGGGAATCAGATGAAGGGAATCTGAGGCAGAGAATCTGAGGCAGGGAACCTGAGGCAGGGAATCAGATGAAGGGAATCAGATGAAGGGAATCTGAGGCAGGGAATCTGAGGCAGGGAATCTGAGGCGGGGAATCAGAGCCGGGGAATCTGAGGTGGGGAATCAGAGGCGGGTAATCAGAGGCGGGGAATCAGAGGCGGGGAATCAGAGGCGGGGAATCAGAGGCGGGGAATAAGAGGCAGGGATCAGATGAAGGGAATCAGATGAAGGGAATCTGAGGCAGGGAATCTGAGGCAGGGAATCAGAGCCGGGGAATCTGAGGCGGGGAATCAGAGGCGGGGAATCAGAGGCGGGGAATCAGAGGCGGGGAATCAGAGGAGGGGAATCAGATGCGGGGTATCAGAGGCAGGGAATCTGAGGCAGGGTATCTGAGGCAGGGAATCTGAGGCGGGAAATCAGAGGCGGGGAATCAGAGGCGGGGAATCAGAGGCTGGGAATCAGAGGCGGGGAATCACAGGCGGGGAATCAGAGGCGGGGAATCAGAGGCGGAGAATAAGAGGCAGGGAATCAGATGAAGGGAATCAGATGAAGGGAATCTGAGGCAGGGAATCTGAGGCAGGGAATCTGAGGCAGGGAATCAGAGCCGGGGAATCTGAGGCGGGGAATCAGAGGCGGGTAATCAGAGGCGGGGATTGAGAGGCGGGGAATCAGAGGCGGGGAATCAGAGGCGGGGAATAAGAGGCAGGGATCAGATGATGGGAATCAGATGAAGGGAATCTGAGGCAGGGAATCTGAGGCAGGGAATCAGAGCCGGGGAATCTGAGGCGGTGAATCAGAGGCGGGCAATCAGAGGCGGGGAATCAGAGGCGGGGAATCAGAGGCGGGGAATCAGATGCGGGGAATCAGAGGCAGGGAATATGTGGCAGGGTATCTGAGGCAGGGAATCTGAGGCGGGAAATCAGAGGCGGGGAATGAGAGGCGGGGAATCAGAGGCGGGGAATAAGAGGCGGGGAATCAGAGGCGGGGAATAAGAGGCAGGGAATCAGATGAAAGGAATCAAATGACGGGAATCTGAGGCAGGGAATCTGAGGCAGGGAATCTGAGGCGGGGAATCAGAGGCGGGGAATCAGAGGTGGGGAATTAGAGGTGGGGAATCAGAGGCGGGGAATCAGAGGCGAGGAATAAGAGGCAGGGTATCAGATGAAGGGAATCAGATGAAGGGAAACTGAGGCGGGGAATCTGAGGTGGGGAATCTGAGGTGGGGAATCTGAGGTGGGGTAACTGAGGCGGGGAATCTGAGGCGGGGAATCTGAGGCAGGGAATCTGAGGCGGGGAATCAGATGCGGGGAATCAGAGGCAGGGAATCAGAGGCGGGGAATCAGAGGCGGGGAATCAGAGGCGGGGAATCAGAGGCGGGGAATCAGAGGCGGGGAATTAGAGGCAGGGAATCAGATGAAGGGAATCAGATGAAGGGAATCTGAGGCAGGGAATCTGAGGCGGGGAATTTGAGGCGGGGAATCTGAGGCGGGGAATCAGAGGCGGGGAATCCGAGGTGGGGAATCAGAGCCGGGTAATCAGAGCCGGGGAATCAGAGCCGGGGAATCAGAGGCGGGGAATCAGAGGCAGGGAATCTGAGGCAGGGAATCTGAGGCAGGGAATCTGAGGCGGGGAATCAGAGGCGGGGAATCAGAGGCGGGGAATCAGAGGCGGTAAATCAGAGGCGGGGAATCAGAGGCGGGGAATAAGAGGCAGGGAATCTGATGAAGGGAATCAGTTGAAGGGAATCTGAGGCAGGGAATCTGAGGCAGGGAATCTGAGGCAGGGAATCAGAGCCGGGGAATCTGAGGTGGGGAATCCGAGGCGGGGAATTAGAGGCAGGGAATCTGAGGCAGGGAATCTGAGGCGGGGAATCAGATGCGGGGAATCAGAGGCGGGGAATCAGAGGCAGGGAATCTGAGGCAGGGAACCTGAGGCAGGGAATCAGATGAAGGGAATCTGCGGCAGGGAATCTGCGGCAGGGAATCTGAGGCAGGGAATCTGAGGCGGGGAATCTGAGGCGGGGAATCTGAGGCGGGGAATCTGAGGCGGGGAATCTGAGGCGAGGAATCTGAGGCAGGGAATCTGAGGCAGGGAATCAGAGGTGGTGAATCAGAGGCGGGGAATCAGAGGCGGGGAATCAGAGGCGGGGAATCAGAGGCGGGGAATCAGAGGCTGGGAATCAGAGGCGGGGAATCAGAGGCGGGGAGTCAGAGGCGGGGAATCAGAGGCGGGGAATAAGAGGCCGGGAATCAGATGAAGGGAATCAGATGAAGGGAATCTGAGGCAGAGAATCTGAGGCAGGGAATCTGAGGCAGGGAATCAGAGCCGGGGAATCTGAGGCGGGGAATCAGAGGCGGGTAATCAGAGGCGGGGAATCAGAGGCGGGGAATCAGAGGCGGGGAATCAGAGGCGGGGAATAAGAGGCAGGGATCAGATGAAGGGAATCAGATGAAGGGAATCTGAGGCAGGGAATCTGAGGCAGGGAATCAGAGCCGGGGAATCTGAGGCGGGGAATCAGAGGCGGGGAATCAGAGGCGGGGAATCAGAGGCGGGGAATCAGAGGCGGGGAATCAGATGCGGGGAATCAGAGGCAGGGAATCTGAGGCAGGGTATCTGAGGCAGGGAATCTGAGGCGGGAAATCAGAGGCGGGGAATCAGAGGCGGGGAATCAGAGGCGGTGAATAAGAGGCGGGGAATCAGAGGCGGGGAATAAGAGGCAGGGAATCAGATGAAAGGAATCAAATGACGGGAATCTGAGGCAGGGAATCTGTGGCAGGGAATCTGAGGCGGGGAATCAGAGGCGGGGAATCAGAGGTGGGGAATTTGAGGCGGGGAATCAGAGGCGGGGAATCAGAGGCGAGGAATAAGAGGCAGGGTATCAGATGAAGGGAATCAGATGAAGGGAATCTGAGGCGGGGAATCTGAGGTGGGGAATCTGAGGCGAAGAATCTGAGGCGGGGAAACAGAGGCGGGGAATCAGAGGCGGGGATTCAGACGCGCGGAATCAGAGGCGGGGAATCAGAGGCGGGGAATCAGAGGCGGGGAATCAGAGGCGGGGAATCAGAGGCGGGGTATCAGAGGCGGGGAATAAGGGGCAGAGAATCAGATGATGGGAATCAGATGCGGGGAATCAGAGGCAGGGAATCTGAGGCAGGGAATCTGAGGCAGGGAATTTGAGGCTGGGAATCAGAGCCGGGGAATCTGAGGCGGGGAATCAGATGCGGGGAATCAGAGGCGGAAAATCAGAGTTGGTGAATCAGAGCCGGGGAATCAGAAGCGGGGAATCAGAGGCAGGGAATCTGAGGCAGGGAATCTGAGGCAGGGAATCTGAGGCGGGGAATCAGAGGCGGGGAATCAGAGGCGGGGAATCAGAGGCGGAGAATCGGAGGCGGGGAATCAGAGGCGGGGAATAAGAGGCAGGGAATCAGATGAAGGGAATCAGTTGAAGGGAATCTGAGGCAGGGAATCTGAGGCAGGGAATCTGAGGCAGGGAATCAGAGCCGGGGAATCTGAGGTGGGGAATCAGATGCGGGGGATCAGAGGCGGGGAATCAGAGGCAGGGAATCTGAGGCAGGGAACCTGAGGCAGGGAATCAGATGAAGGGAATCTGCGGCAGGGAATCTGCGGCAGGGAATCTGCGGCAGGGAATCTGAGGTGGGGAATCTGAGGCGGGGAATCTGAGGCGGGGAATCTGAGGCGGGGAATCTGAGGCGGGGAATCTGAGGCAGGGAATCTGAGGCAGGGAATCAGAGGCGGGGAATCAGAGGCGGGGAATCAGAGGCGGTGAATCAGAGGCGGGGAATCAGAGGCGGGGAATCAGAGGCTGGGAATCAGAGGCGGGGAATCAGAGGCGGGAAATCAGAGGCGGGGAATCAGAGGCGGGGAATAAGAGGCAGGGAATCAGATGAAGGGAATCAGATGAAGGGAATCTGAGGCAGGGAATCTGAGGCAGGGAATCTGAGGCAGGGAATCAGAGCCGGGGAATCTGAGGCGGGGAATCAGAGGCGGGTAATCAGAGGCGGGGAATGAGAGGCGGGGAATGAGAGGCGGGGAATCAGAGGCGGGGAATGAGAGGCAGGGATCAGATGAAGGGAATCAGATGAAGGGAATCTGAGGCAGGGAATATGAGGCAGGGAATCAGAGCCGGGGAATCTGAGGCGGGGAATCAGAGGCGGGGAATCAGAGGCGGGGAATCAGAGGCGGGGAATCAGAGGCGGGGAATCAGATGCGGGGAATCAGAGGCAGGGAATCTGAGGCAGGGTATCTGAGGCAGGGAACCTGAGGCGGGAAATCAGAGGCGGGGAATCAGAAGCGGGGAATCAGAGGCGGGGAATAAGAGGCGGGAAATCAGAGGCGGGGAATAAGAGGCAGGGAATCAGATGAAAGGAATCAAATGACGGGAATCTGAGGCAGGGAATCTGAGGCAGGGAATCTGAGGCGGGGAATCAGAGGCGGGGAATCAGAGGTGGGCAGTTAGAGGCGGGGAATCAGAGGCGGGGAATCAGAGGCGAGGAATAAGAGGCAGGGTATCAGATGAAGTGAATCAGATGAAGGGAATCTGAGGCGGGGAATCTGAGGTGGGGAATCTGAGGTGGGGAATCTGAGGCGGGGTAACTGATGCGGGGAATCTGAGGCGGGGAATCTGAGGCAGGGAATCTGAGGCTGGGAATCAGATGCGGGGAATCAGAGGCAGGGAATCAGAGTCGGGGAATCAGAGGCGGGGAATCAGAGGCGGGGAATCAGAGGCGGGGAATCAGAGGCGGGGAATTAGAGGCAGGGAATCAGATGAAGGGAATCAGATGAAGGGAATCTGAGGCAGGGAATCTGAGGCGGGGAATTTGAGGCGGGGAATCTGAGGCGGGGAATCTGAGGCGGGGAATCAGAGGCGGGGAATCCGAGGCGGGGAATCAGAGCCGGGGAATCAGAGCCGGGGAATCAGAGCCGGGGAATCAGAGGCGGGGAATCAGAGGCAGGGAATCTGAGGCAGGGAATCTGAGGCAGGGAATCTGAGGAGGGGAATCAGAGGCGGGCAATCAGAGGCGGGGAATCAGAGGCGGTAAATCAGAGGCGGGGAATCAGAGGCGGGGAATATGAGGCAGGGAATCTGATGAAGGGAATCAGTTGAAGGGAATCTGAGGCAGGGAATCTGAGGCAGGGAATCTGAGGCAGGGAATCAGAGCCGGGGAATCTGAGGTGGGGAATCAGAGGCGGGGAATTAGAGGCAGGGAATCTGAGGCAGGGAATCTGAGGCAGGGAATCTGAGGCGGGGAATCAGATGCGGGGAATCAGAGGCGGGGAATCAGAGGCAGGGAATCTGAGGCAGGGAACCTAAGGCAGGGAATCAGATGAAGGGAATCTGCGGCAGGGAATCTGCGGCAGGGAATCTGAGGCAGGGAATCTGAGGCGGGGAATCTGAGGCGGGGAATCTGAGGCGGGGAATCTGAGGCGCGGAATCTGAGGCGGGGAATCTGAGGCAGGGAATCTGAGGCAGGGAATCAGAGGCGGGGAATCAGAGGCGGTGAATCAGAGGCGGGCAATCAGAGGCGGGGAATCAGAGGCGGGGAATCAGAGGCGGGGAATCAGATGCGGGGAATCAGAGGCGGGGAATCAGAGGCAGGGAATCTGAGGCAGGGAACCTGAGGCAGGGAATCAGATGAAGGGAATCTGCGGCAGGGAATCTGCGGCAGGGAATCTGAGGCAGGGAATCTGAGGCGGGGAATCTGAGGCGGGGAATGTGAGGCGGGGAATCTGAGGCGGGGAATCTGAGGCAGGGAATCTGAGGCAGGGAATCAGAGGCGGGGAATCAGAGGCGGGGAATCAGAGGCGGTGAATCAGAGGCGGGGAATCAGAGGCGGGGATTCAGAGGCTGGGAATCAGAGGCGGGGAATCAGAGGCGGGGAATCAGAGGCGGGGAATAAGAGGCAGGGAATCAGATGAAGGGAATCAGATGAAGGGAATCTGAGGCAGGGAATCTGAGGCAGGGAATCTGAGGCAGGGAATCAGAGCCGGGGAATCTGAAGTGGGGAATCAGAGGCGGGTAATCAGAGGCGGGGAATGAGAGGCGGGGAATCAGAGGCGGGGAATCAGAGGCGGGGAATAAGAGGCAGGGATCAGATGAAGGGAATCAGATGAAGGGAATCTGAGGCAGGGAATCTGAGGCAGGGAAACAGAGCCGGGGAATCTGAGGCGGGGAATCAGAGGCGGGGAATCAGAGGCGGGGAATCAGAGGCGGGGAATCAGAGGCGGGGAATCAGATGCGGGGAATCAGAGGCAGGGAATCTGAGGCAGGGTATCTGAGGCAGTGAATCTGAGGCGGGAAATCAAAGGCGGGGAATCAGAGGCGGGGAATCAGAGGCGGGGAATAAGAGGCGGGGAATCAGAGGCGGGGAATAAGAGGCAGGGAATCAGATGAAAGGAATCAAATGACGGGAATCTGAGGCAGGGAATCTGAGGCAGGGAATCTGAGGCGGGGAATCAGAGGCGGGGAATCAGAGGTGGGGAATTAGAGGCGGGGAATCAGAGGCGGGGAATCAGAGGCGAGGAATAAGAGGCAGGGTATCAGATGAAGGGAATCAGATGAAAGGAATCTGAGGCGGGGAATCTGAGGTGGGGAATCTGAGGTGGGGAATCTGAGGCGGGGTTACTGAGGCGGGGAATCTGAGGCGGGGAATCTGAGGCGGGGAATCTGAGGCGGGGAATCAGATGCGGGAAATCAGAGGCAGGGAATCAGAGGCGGGGAATCAGAGGCGGGGAATCAGAGGCGGGGAATCAGAGGCGGGGAATCAGAGGCGGGGAATTAGAGGCAGGGAATCAGATGAAGGGAATCAGATGAATGGAATCTGAGGCAGGGAATCTGAGGCGGGGAATTTGAGGCGGGGAATCTGAGGCGGGGAATCTGAGGCGGGGAATCAGAGGCGGGGAATCCGAGGCGGGGAATCAGAGCCGGGGAATCAGAGCCGGGGAATCATAGCCGGGGAATCAGAGGCGGGGAATCAGAGGCAGGGAATCTGAGGCAGGGAATCTGAGGCAGGGAATCTGAGGCGGGGAATCAGAGGCGGGGAATCAGAGGCGGGGAATCAGAGGCGGGGAATCAGAGGCGGGGAATCAGAGGCGGTAAATCAGAGGCGGGGAATCAGAGGCGGGGAATAAGAGGCAGGGAATCTGATGAAAGGAATCAGTTGAAGGGAATCTGAGGCAGGGAATCTGAGGCAAGGAATCTGAGGCGGGGAATCTGAGGCGGGGAATCTGAGGCGGGGAATCTGAGGCGGGGAATCTGAGGCAGGGAATCTGAGGCAGGGAATCAGAGGCGGGGAATCAGAGGCGGGGAATCAGAGGCGGGCAATCAGAGGCGGGGAATCAGAGGCGGGGAATCAGAGGCGGGGAATCAGAGGCGGGGAATAAGAGGCAGGGAATCAGATGAAGGGAATCAGATGAAGGGAATCTGAGGCAGGGAATCTGAGGCAGGGATTCTGAGGCAGGGAATCAGAGCCGGGGAATCTGAGGCGGGGAATCAGAGGCGGGTAATCAGAGGCGGGGAATCAGAGGCGGGGAATCAGAGGCGGGGAATCAGAGGCGGGGAATAAGAGGCAGGGATCAGATGAAGGGAATCAGATGAAGGGAATCTGAGGCAGGGAATCTGAGGCAGGGAATCAGAGCCGGGGAATCTGAGGCGGGGAATCTGAGGCGGGGAATCTGAGGTGGGGAATCTGAGGCGGGGAATCAGAGGTGGAGAATCAGATGCGGGGAATCAGAGTCAGGGAATCTGAGGCAGGGAATCTGAGGCAGGGAATCTGAGGCGGGGAATCAGAGGCAGGGAATCAGAGGCGGGGAATCAGAGGCGGGGAATCAGAGGCGGGGAATCAGAGGCGGGGAATAAGAGGCAGGGAATCAGATGAAGGGAATCAGATGAAGGGAATCAGAGGCGGGGAATCAGAGGCGGGGAATCAGAGGTGGGGAATCAGAGGCGGGGAATCAGAGGCGGGGAATAAGAGCCAGGGAATCAGATGAAGGGAATCAGATGAAGGGAATCTGAGGCAGGGAATCTGAGGCAGGGAATCTGAGGCAGGGAATCAGAGCCCGGGAATCTGAGGCGGGGAATCAGAGGCGGGGACTCAGAGGTGCGGAATCAGAGGAGGGGAATCAGAGGCAGGGAATCAGAGGCGGGGAATCAGAGGCGGGGAATAAAAGGCAGGGAATCAGATGAAGGGAGCAGATGAAGGGAATCTGAGGCAGGGAATCTGAGGCAGGGAATATGAGGCAGGGAATCTGAGGCAGGGAATCTGAGGCGGGGAATCAGAGGCGGGGAATAAAAGGCAGGGAATCAGATGAAAGGAATCAGATGAAGGGAATCAGAGGCGGGCAATCAGCGGCGGGGAATCAGAGGCGGGGAATCTGAGGCGGGGAATAAGAGGCAGGGAATCAGATGAAGGGAATCAGATGAAGGGAATATGAGGCAGGGTATCAGAGCCGGGGAATCTGAGGCGGGAATCAGAGGTGGGGAATCAGAGGCGGGGAATCAGAGGCGGGGAATCAAAGGCGGGGAATCAGAGGCGGGGTATCAGATGCGGGGAATCAGAGGCAGGGAATCTGAGGCAGGGAATCTGAGGCAGGGAATCTGAGGCGGGGAATCAAAGGCGGGGAATCAGAAGTGGGGAATCAGAGGCGGGGAATCAGAGGCGGGGAATCAGAGGCGGGGAATAAGAGGCGGGGAATCAGATGAAGGGAATCAGAGGCGGGGAATAAAAGGCAGGGAATCAGATGAAGGGAGCAGATGAAGGGAATCTGAGGCAGGGAATCTGAGGCAGGGAATATGAGGCAGGGAATCTGAGGCAGGGAATCTGAGGCGGGGAATCAGAGGCGGGGAATCAGAGGCGGGTATTAAAAGGCAGGGAATCAGATGAAAGGAATCAGATGAAGGGAATCAGAGGCGGGGAATCAGCGGCGGGGAATCAGAGGCGGGGAATCAGAGGCGGGGAATAAGAGGCAGGGAATCAGATGAAGGGAATCAGATGAAGGGAATATGAGGCAGGGTATCAGAGCCGGGGAATCTGAGGCGGGAATCAGAGGTGGGGAATCAGAGGCGGGGAATCAGAGGCGGGGAATCAGAGGCGGGGAATCAGAGGCGGGGTATCAGATGCGGGGAATCAGAGGCAGGGAATCTGAGGCAGCGAATCTGAGGCAGGGAATCTGAGGCGGGGAATCAAAGGCGGGGAATCAGAAGTGGGGAATCAGAGGCGGGGAATCAGAGGTGGGGAATCAGAGGCAGGGAATAAGAGGCGGGGAATCAGATGAAGGGAATCAGATGAAGGGAATCAGATGAAGGGAATCAGATGAAGGGAATCTGAGGCAGGGAATCTGAGGCAGGAAATCTGAGGCGGGGTATCTGAAGCGGGGATTCAGAGGCGGGGAATCAGAGGGAGGGAATCTGAGGCAGGGAATCTGAAGCGGGGAATCTGAGGCAGGGAATCTGAGGCAGGGTATCTGAGGCAAGGAATCTGAGGCGGGGAATCTGTGGCGGGGAATGAGAGGCGGGGAATCAGAGGTGGGGAATCAGAGGCGGGGAATCAGAGGCGGGGAATCAGAGGCGGGAAATCAGAGGTGGGGAATCAGAGGCGGGTAAACATAGGCGGATAAATAAATGCGGGGAAAGAGATGGGTGAAACATAGTGGTTGGGAGGGAAAGAGATACACAGAACAGATCAAACAGAGTTGTTGAAATTGAGGGAGGGAAAGAGAGGCACGTAAAGAGTGGAGGGGAAAGAGCGGAGGCGAAAGAGAGGCATAGAGACAGAGGTTGGGAATCAGATGCGGGGAATCAGAGGCGGGCAATCAGTTGCAGGGAATCAGAGGCGGGGAATCAGATGTGGGGAATCAGAGGCGTGGAATCAGAGGCGGGGAATCAGAGGCGTGGAATCAGAGGCGGGGTATCAGAGGAGGGGAATCAGAGGCGGGGAATCAGAGGCGGGGAATCAGAGGCGGGGAATCAGAGGCGGGGTATCAGAGGCGGGGAATCAGAGGCGGGGAATAAGAGGCAGGGAATCAGATGAAGGGAATCAGATGAAGGGAATCTGAGGCAGGGAATCTGAGGCGGGGAATTTGAGGCGGGGAATCTGAGGCGCGGAATCAGAGGTGGGGATTCAGAGGCGGGGAATCAGAGGCGGGGAATCAGAGGCGTGGAATCAGAGGAGGGGAATCTGAGGCGGGGAATAAGAGGCCGGGAATCAGAGGCGGGGAATCAGAGGCAGGGAATCAGAGGCGGGGAATCAGAGGCGGGGAATCAGAGGCGGGGAATCAGAGTTGGGGAATAAGAGGTAGAGAATCAGATGTAGGGAATCAGATGAAGGGAATCTGAGGCAGGGAATCTGAGGCAGGGAATCAGATCCGGGGAATCTGAGGTGGGGAATCTGAGGCAGGGATTCAGAGGCGGAGAATCAGAGGCGGGGAATAAAAGGCAGGGAATCAGATGAAAGGAATCAGATGAAGGGAATCAGAGGCGGGGAATCAGCGGCGGGGAATCAGAGGCGGGGAATCAGTGGCGGGGAATAAGAGGCAGGGAATCAGATGAAGTGAATCAGATGAAGGGAATATGAGGCAGGGTATCAGAGCCGGGGAATCTGAGGCGGGAATCAGAGGTGGGGAATCAGAGGCGGGGAATCAGAGGCGGGGAATCAGAGGCGGGGAATCAGAGGCGGGGTATCAGATGCGGGGAATCAGAGGCAGGGAATCTGAGGCAGGGAATCTGAGGCAGGGAATCTGAGGCGGGGAATCAAAGGCGGGGAATCAGAAGTGGGGAATCAGAGGCGGGGAATCAGAGGCGGGGAATCAGAGGCGGGGAATAAGAGGCGGGGAATCAGATGAAGGGAATCAGATGAAGGGAATCAGATGAAGGGAATCAGATGAAGGGAATCTGAGGCAGGGAATCTGAGGCAGGAAATCTGAGGCGGGGTATCTGAAGCGGGGATTCTGAGGCGGGGAATCAGAGGGAGGGAATCTGAAGCAGGGAATCTGAAGCGGGGAGTCAGAGGCAGGGAATCTGAGGCAGGGTATCTGAGGCAAGGAATCTGAGGCGGGGAATCTGTGGCGGGGAATGAGAGGCGGGGAATCAGAGGCGGGGAATCAGAGGCGGGGAATCAGAGGCGGGGAATCAGAGGCGGGTAATCAGAGGTGGGGAATCAGAGGCGGGTAAACATAGGCGGATAAATAGAGGCGGGGAAAGAGATGGGTGAAACATAGTGGTTGGGAGGAAAATAGATACACAGAACAGATCAAACAGAGTTGTTGAAATTGAGGGAGGGAAAGAGAGGCACGTAAAGAGTGGAGGGGAAAGAGCGGAGGCGAAAGAGAGGCATAGAGACAGAGGTTGGGAATCAGATGCGGGGAATCAGAGGCGGGCAATCAGTTGCAGGGAATCAGAGGCGGGGAATCAGATGTGGGGAATCAGAGGCGTGGAATCAGAGGCGGGGAATCAGAGGCGTAGAATCAGAGGCGGGGTATCAGAGGCGGGGAATCAGAGGCGGGGAATCAGAGGCGGGGAATCAGAGGCGGGGAATCAGAGGCGGGGTATCAGAGGCGGGGAATCAGAGGCAGGAAATAAGAGGCAGGGAATCAGATGAAGGGAATCAGATGAAGGGAATCTGAGGCAGGGAATCTGAGGCGGGGAATTTGAGGCGGGGAATCTGAGGCGCGGAATCAGAGGTGGGGAATCAGAGGCGGGGAATCAGAGGCGGGGAACAGAGGCGTGGAATCAGAGGAGGGGAATCTGAGGCGGGGAATAAGAGGCGGGGAATCAGAGGCGGGGAATCAGAGGCGGGGAATCAGAGGCGGGGAATCAGAGGCGGGGAATCAGAGGCGGGGAATCAGAGTTGGGGAATAAGAGGTAGAGAATCAGATGTAGGGAATCAGATGAAGGGAATCTGAGGCAGGGAATCTGAGGCAGGGAATCAGATCCGGGGAATCTGAGGCGGGGAATCAGAGGCGGGGAATCAGAGGCGGGGAATCAGAGGCGGGGAATAAGAGGCAGGGAATCAGATGAAGGGAATCAGATGAAGGGAATCTGAGGGAGGGAATCTGAGGCGGGGAATCTGAGGCGGGGAATCTGAGGCGGGGAATCAGAGGCGGGGAATCAGAGGCAGGAAATCTGAGGCAGGGAATATGAGGAGGGGAATCAGAGGCGGGGAATCAGAGGCGGGGAATCAGAGGTGGGGAATCAGAGGCGGGGTATCAGAGGCGGGGAATAAGAGGCAGGGAATCAGATGAAGGGAATCAGATGAAGGGAATCTGAGGCAGGGAATCTGAGGCAGGGAATCTGAGGCAGGGAATCAGAGCCGGGGAATCTGAGGTGGGGAATCAGAGGCGGGGAATTAGAGGCAGGGAATCTGAGGCAGGGAATCTGAGGCAGGGAATCTGAGGCGGGGAATCGGAGGCGGGGAATCAGATGCGGGGAATCAGAGGCAGGGAATCTGAGGCAGGGAATCTGAGGCAGGGAATCAGATGAAGGGAATCTGCGGCAGGGAATCTACGGCAGGGAATCTGAGGCAGGGAATCTGAGGCAGGGAATTAGAGTTAGGGAATCAGATGAAAGGAATCAGATGAAGGGAATCTGAGGCAGGGAATCTGAGGCAGGGTATCTGAGGCGGGGAATCTGAGGCGGGGAATCTGAGGTGGGGAATCTGAGGCAGGGAATCAGGGCTGGGGAATCTGAGGCGGGGAATCAGAGGCGGGGAATCAGAGGCGGGGAATCAGAGGCGGGGAATCAGAGGCTGGGAATCAGAGGCAGGGAATCTGAGGCAGGGTATCTGAGGCAGGAAATCTGAGGCGGGGAATCAGAGGCGGGGAATCAGAGGCGGGGAATCAGAGGCGGGGAATAAGAGGTGGGGAATCAGTGGCTGGGAATAAGAGGCAGGGAATAAGATGAAGGGAATCAGATGACGGGAATCTGAGGCTGGGAATCTGAGGCAGGGAATCTGAGGCGGGGAATCAGAGGCGGGGAATCAGAGGCGGGGAATTAGAGGCGGGGAATCAGAGGCGGGGAATCAGAGGTGAGGAATAAGAGGCAGGGTATCAGATGAAGGGAATCAGATGAAGGGAATCTGAGGCAGGGAATCTGAGGCAGGTAATCTGAGGTGGGGAATTTGAGGCGGCGAATCAGAGGCGGGGAATCGGAGGCGGGGAATCAGAGGCGGGGAATCAGTGGCGGGGAATCAGAGGCGGGGAATCAGAGGCAGGGAATCTGAGGAAGGGAATCTGAGCCAGGTAATCTGAGGCGGGGAATCAGAGGCGGGGAATCAGAGGCGGGGAATCAGAGGCGGGGAATCAGAGGCAGGGAATCAGAGTCGGGGTATCAGAGGCGGGGAATAAGAGGCAGGGATTCAGATGATGGGAATCAGATGCGGGGAATCAGATGCAGGGAATCTGAGGCAGGGAATCTGAGGCAGGGAATCAGCGGGGGTATCTGAGGTGGGGAATCAGAGGCGCGGAATCAGAGGCGGGGAATCAGAGGTGGGGAATCAGAGTCGGGGAATCAGACGCGGGGAATCAGAGGCAGGGAATCTGAGGCAGGAAATCTGAGGCGGGGAATCTGAGGTGGGGAATCAGAGGCAGGGAATCAGAGGCGGGGAATCAGAGGTGTGGAATCAGAGGCGGGGAAACAGAGGCGGGGAATAAGAGGCAGGGAATCAGATGAAGGGATTCAGATGAAGGGAATCTGAGGCATGGAATCTGAGGCAGGGAATCTGAGGTGGGTAATCTGAGGCGGGGAATCAGAGGTGGGGAATCAGAGGCGGGGAATCAGAGGCGGGGAATCAGAGGCGGGGAATCAGAGGCGGGGAATCAGAGGCAAGGAATCCTAGGCAGGGAATCTGAGGCAGGGAATCTGAGGCGGGGAATCAGAGGCGTGGAATCAGAGACGGGGAATCAGAGGCGGGTAATCAGAGGCGGGGAATCAGAGGCGGGGAATAAGAGGCAGGGAATCAGATGAAGGGAATCAGATGAAGGGAATGTGAGGCAGGGAATCTGAGGCAGGGATTTTGAGGCGGGGAATCTGAGGCGGGGAATCAGAGGCGGGGAATCAGAGGTGGGGAATCAGAGCCGGGGAATCTGAGGCGGGAATCAGAGGTGGGGAATCAGAGGCGGGGAATCAGAGGCGGGGAATCAGAGGCGGGGAATCAGAGGCGGGGTATCAGATGCGGGGAATCAGAGGCAGGGAATCTGAGGCAGGGAATCTGAGGCAGGGAATCTGAGGCGGGGAATCAAAGGCGGGGAATCAGAAGTGGGGAATCAGAGGCGGGGAATCAGAGGCGGGGAATCAGAGGCGGGGAATAAGAGGCGGGGAATCAGATGAAGGGAATCAGATGAAGGGAATCAGATGAAGGGAATCAGATGAAGGGAATCTGAGGCAGGGAATCTGAGGCAGGAAATCTGAGGCGGGGTATCTGAAGCGGGGATTCTGAGGCGGGGAATCAGAGGGAGGGAATCTGAAGCAGGGAATCTGAAGCGGGGAGTCAGAGGCAGGGAATCTGAGGCAGGGTATCTGAGGCAAGGAATCTGAGGCGGGGAATCTGTGGCGGGGAATCAGAGGCGGGGAATCAGAGGCGGGGAATCAGAGGCGGGGAATCAGAGGCGGGGAATCAGAGGCGGGTAATCAGAGGTGGGGAATCAGAGGCGGGTAAACATAGGCGGATAAATAGAGGCGGGGAAAGAGATGGGTGAAACATAGTGGTTGGGAGGAAAAGAGATACACAGAACAGATCAAACAGAGTTGTTGAAATTGAGGGAGGGAAAGAGAGGCACGTAAAGAGTGGAGGGGAAAGAGCGGAGGCGAAAGAGAGGCATAGAGACAGAGGTTGGGAATCAGATGCGGGGAATCAGAGGCGGGCAATCAGTTGCAGGGAATCAGAGGCGGGGAATCAGATGTGGGGAATCAGAGGCGTGGAATCAGAGGCGGGGAATCAGAGGCGTGGAATCAGAGGCGGGGTATCAGAGGCGGGGAATCAGAGGCGGGGAATCAGAGGCGGGGAATCAGAGGCGGGGTATCAGAGGCGGGGAATCAGAGGCAGGAAATAAGAGGCAGGGAATCAGATGAAGGGAATCAGATGAAGGGAATCTGAGGCAGGGAATCTGAGGCGGGGAATTTGAGGCGGGGAATCTGAGGCGCGGAATCAGAGGTGGGGAATCAGAGGCGGGGAATCAGAGGCGGGGAACAGAGGCGTGGAATCAGAGGAGGGGAATCTGAGGCGGGGAATAAGAGGCGGGGAATCAGAGGCGGGGAATCAGAGGCGGGGAATCAGAGGCGGGGAATCAGAGGCGGGGAATCAGAGGCGGGGAATCAGAGTTGGGGAATAAGAGGTAGAGAATCAGATGTAGGGAATCAGATGAAGGGAATCTGAGGCAGGGAATCTGAGGCAGGGAATCAGATCCGGGGAATCTGAGGCGGGGAATCAGAGGCGGGGAATCAGAGGCGGGGAATCAGAGGCGGGGAATAAGAGGCAGGGAATCAGATGAAGGGAATCAGATGAAGGGAATCTGAGGGAGGGAATCTGAGGCGGGGAATCTGAGGCGGGGAATCTGAGGCGGGGAATCAGAGGCGGGGAATCAGAGGCAGGAAATCTGAGGCAGGGAATATGAGGAGGGGAATCAGAGGCGGGGAATCAGAGGCGGGGAATCAGAGGTGGGGAATCAGAGGCGGGGTATCAGAGGCGGGGAATAAGAGGCAGGGAATCAGATGAAGGGAATCAGATGAAGGGAATCTGAGGCAGGGAATCTGAGGCAGGGAATCTGAGGCAGGGAATCAGAGCCGGGGAATCTGAGGTGGGGAATCAGAGGCGGGGAATTAGAGGCAGGGAATCTGAGGCAGGGAATCTGAGGCAGGGAATCTGAGGCGGGGAATCGGAGGCGGGGAATCAGAGGCAGGGAATCTGAGGCAGGGAATCTGAGGCAGGGAATCAGATGAAGGGAATCTGCGGCAGGGAATCTACGGCAGGGAATCTGAGGCAGGGAATCTGAGGCAGGGAATTAGAGTTAGGGAATCAGATGAAGGGAATCAGATGAAGGGAATCTGAGGCAGGGAATCTGAGGCAGGGTATCTGAGGCGGGGAATCTGAGGCGGGGAATCTGAGGCGGGGAATCTGAGGCAGGGAATCAGGGCTGGGGAATCTGAGGCGGGGAATCAGAGGCGGGGAATCAGAGGCGGGGAATCAGAGGCGGGGAATCAGAGGCTGGGAATCAGAGGCAGGGAATCTGAGGCAGGGTATCTGAGGCAGGAAATCTGAGGCGGGGAATCAGAGGCGGGGAATCAGAGGCGGGGAATCAGAGGCGGGGAATAAGAGGTGGGGAATCAGTGGCTGGGAATAAGAGGCAGGGAATAAGATGAAGGGAATCAGATAACGGGAATCTGAGGCTGGGAATCTGAGGCAGGGAATCTGAGGCGGGGAATCAGAGGCGGGGAATCAGAGGCGGGGAATTAGAGGCGGGGAATCAGAGGCGGGGAATCAGAGGTGAGGAATAAGAGGCAGGGTATCAGATGAAGGGAATCAGATGAAGGGAATCTGAGGCAGGGAATCTGAGGCAGGGAATCTGAGGCGGGGAATTTGAGGCGGCGAATCAGAGGCGGGGAATCGGAGGCGGGGAATCAGAGGCGGGGAATCAGTGGCGGGGAATCAGAGGCGGGGAATCAGAGGCAGGGAATCTGAGGAAGGGAATCTGAGCCAGGTAATCTGAGGCGGGGAATCAGAGGCGGGGAATCAGAGGCGGGGAATCAGAGGCGGGGAATCAGAGGCAGGGAATCAGAGGCGGGGTATCAGAGGCGGGGAATAAGAGGCAGGGATTCAGATGATGGGAATCAGATGCGGGGAATCAGATGCAGGGAATCTGAGGCAGGGAATCTGAGGCAGGGAATCAGCGGGGGTATCTGAGGTGGGGAATCAGAGCGCGGAATCAGAGGCGGGGAATCAGAGGTGGGGAATCAGAGTCGGGGAATCAGACGCGGTGAATCAGAGGCAGGGAATCTGAGGCAGGAAATCTGAGGCGGGGAATCTGAGGTGGGGAATCAGAGGCAGGGAATCAGAGGCGGGGAATCAGAGGTGTGGAATCAGAGGCGGGGAAACAGAGGCGGGGAATAAGAGGCAGGGAATCAGATGAAGGGATTCAGATGAAGGGAATCTGAGGCATGGAATCTGAGGCAGGGAATCTGAGGTGGGTAATCTGAGGCGGGGAATCAGAGGTGGGGAATCAGAGGCGGGGAATCAGAGGCGGGGAATCAGAGGCGGGGAATCAGAGGCGGGGAATCAGAGGCAAGGAATCCTAGGCAGGGAATCTGAGGCAGGGAATCTGAGGCGGGGAATCAGAGGCGTGGAATCAGAGACGGGGAATCAGAGGCGTGTAATCAGAGGCGGGGAATCAGAGGCGGGGAATAAGAGGCAGGGAATCAGATGAAGGGAATCAGATGAAGGGAATGTGAGGCAGGGAATCTGAGGCAGGGATTTTGAGGCGGGGAATCTGAGGCGGGGAATCAGAGGCGGGGAATCAGAGGTGGGGAATCAGAGGCGGGGAATCAGAGGCGGGGAATCAGAGGCGTGGAATCAGAGGCAGGGAATCTGAGGCGGGAAATCAGAGGCGGAGAATCAGAGGCGGGGAATCAGAGGCGGGGAATCAGAGGCGGGGAATCCGAGGCGGGGAATCAGAGGTGGGGAATAAGAGGCAGGGAATCAGATGTAGGGAATCAGATGAAGGGAATCTGAGGCAGGGAATCTGAGGCAGGGAATCTGAGGCAGGGAATCTGAGGCAGGGAATCTGAGGCAGGGAATCAGAGCCGGGGAATCTGAGGTGTGGAATCAGAGGCGGGGATTCAGAGGCGGGGAATCAGAGGCGGGGAATCAGAGGCGGGGATTCAGAGGCGGGGAATCAGAGGCGGGGAATCAGAGGCGCGGAATCAGAGGCGGGGAATCAGAGGTGGGGAATCAGAGGCGGGGAATAAGAGGCAGGGAATCAGTTGAAGGGAATCTGAGGCATGGAATCTGAGGCAGGGAATCTGAGGCAGGGAAGCAGAGCCGGTGAATCTGAGGCGGGGAATCAGAGGCGGAGAATCAGAGGCGGGGTATAAGAGGCGGGGAATCAGAGGCGGGGAATCAGAGGCGGGGAATCAGAGGCGGGGAATCAGAGGCGGGGAATCAGAGGCGGGGAATCAGAGGTGGGGAATCAGATGAAGGGAATCTGAGGCAGGGAATCTTAGGCAGGGAATCTGAGGCAGGGAATCAGAGCCGGGGAATCTGAGGCGGGGAATCAGTGGCGGGGAATAGAGGCGGGGAATCAGAGGCGGGGAATAAGAGGCAGGGAATCAGATGAAGTGAATCAGATGAAGGGAATCTGAGGCAGGGAATCTGAGGCGGGGAATCTGAGGCAGGGAATCTGAGGCGGGGAATCAGAGGCGGGGAATCAGAGGCAGGAAATCTGAGGCAGGGAATATGAGGCGGGGAATAAGAGGCGGGGAATCAGAGGCGGGGAATCAGAGGCGGGGAATCAGAGGCGGGGTATCAGAGGCGGGGAATAAGAGGCAGGGAATCAGATGGAGGGAATCAGATGAAGGGAATCTGAGGCAGGGAATCTGAGGCAGGGAATCTGAGGCAGGGAATCTGAGGCAGGGAATCTGAGGCGGGGAATCAGAGGTGGGGAATCAGAGGCGGGGAATCAGAGGCAAGGAATCTGAGGCAGGGAATCTGAGGCAGGGAATCAGATGAAGGGAATCTGCGGCAGGGAATCTACGGCAGGGAATCTGAGGCAGGGAATCTGAGGCAGGGAATTAGAGGTAGGGAATCAGATGAAGGGAATCAGATGAAGGGAATCTGAGGCAGGGAATCTAAGGCAGGGAATCTGAGGCAGGGAATCTGAGGCGGGGAAACTGAGGCGGGGAATCAGAGGCAAGGAATCCTAGGCAGGGAATCTGAGGCAGGGAATCTGAGGCGGGGAATCAGAGGCGTGGAATCAGAGACGGGGAATCAGAGGCGTGTAATCAGAGGCGGGGAATCAGAGGCGGGGAATAAGAGGCAGGGAATCAGATGAAGGGAATCAGATGAAGGGAATGTGAGGCAGGGAATCTGAGGCAGGGATTTTGAGGCGGGGAATCTGAGGCGGGGAATCAGAGGCGGGGAATCAGAGGTGGGGAATCAGAGGCGGGGAATCAGAGGCGGGGAATCAGAGGCGTGGAATCAGAGGCAGGGAATCTGAGGCGGGAAATCAGAGGCGGAGAATCAGAGGCGGGGAATCAGAGGCGGGGAATCAGAGGCGGGGAATCCGAGGCGGGGAATCAGAGGTGGGGAATAAGAGGCAGGGAATCAGATGTAGGGAATCAGATGAAGGGAATCTGAGGCAGGGAATCTGAGGCAGGGAATCTGAGGCAGGGAATCTGAGGCAGGGAATCTGAGGCAGGGAATCAGAGCCGGGGAATCTGAGGTGTGGAATCAGAGGCGGGGATTCAGAGGCGGGGAATCAGAGGCGGGGAATCAGAGGCGGGGATTCAGAGGCGGGGAATCAGAGGCGGGGAATCAGAGGCGCGGAATCAGAGGCGGGGAATCAGAGGTGGGGAATCAGAGGCGGGGAATAAGAGGCAGGGAATCAGTTGAAGGGAATCTGAGGCATGGAATCTGAGGCAGGGAATCTGAGGCAGGGAAGCAGAGCCGGTGAATCTGAGGCGGGGAATCAGAGGCGGAGAATCAGAGGCGGGGTATAAGAGGCGGGGAATCAGAGGCGGGGAATCAGAGGCGGGGAATCAGAGGCGGGGAATCAGAGGCGGGGAATCAGAGGCGGGGAATCAGAGGTGGGGAATCAGATGAAGGGAATCTGAGGCAGGGAATCTTAGGCAGGGAATCTGAGGCAGGGAATCAGAGCCGGGGAATCTGAGGCGGGGAATCAGTGGCGGGGAATAGAGGCGGGGAATCAGAGGCGGGGAATAAGAGGCAGGGAATCAGATGAAGTGAATCAGATGAAGGGAATCTGAGGCAGGGAATCTGAGGCGGGGAATCTGAGGCAGGGAATCTGAGGCGGGGAATCAGAGGCGGGGAATCAGATGCAGGAAATCTGAGGCAGGGAATATGAGGCGGGGAATAAGAGGCGGGGAATCAGAGGCGGGGAATCAGAGGCGGGGAATCAGAGGCGGGGTATCAGAGGCGGGGAATAAGAGGCAGGGAATCAGATGGAGGGAATCAGATGAAGGGAATCTGAGGCAGGGAATCTGAGGCAGGGAATCTGAGGCAGGGAATCTGAGGCAGGGAATCTGAGGCGGGGAATCAGAGGTGGGGAATCAGAGGCGGGGAATCAGAGGCAAGGAATCTGAGGCAGGGAATCTGAGGCAGGGAATCAGATGAAGGGAATCTGCGGCAGGGAATCTACGGCAGGGAATCTGAGGCAGGGAATCTGAGGCAGGGAATTAGAGGTAGGGAATCAGATGAAGGGAATCAGATGAAGGGAATCTGAGGCAGGGAATCTAAGGCAGGGAATCTGAGGCAGGGAATCTGAGGCGGGGAAACTGAGGCGGGGAATCTGAGGCAGGGAATCAGGGCTGGGGAATCTGAGGCGGGGAATCAGAGGCGGGGAATCAGAGGCGGGGAATCAGAGGCAGGGAATCAGAGGCGGGGAATCAGAGGCTGGGAATCAGAGGCAGGGAATCTGAGGCAGGGTATCTGAGGCAGGAAATCTGAGGCGGGGAATCAGAGGCGGGGAATCAGAGGTGGGGAATCAGAGGCGGGGAATAAGAGGCGGGGAATCAGAGGCGGGGAATAAGAGGCAGGGAATAAGATGAAGGGAATCAGATGACGGGAATCTGAGGCTGGGAATCTGAGGCAGGGAATCTGAGGCGGGGAATCAGAGGCGGGGAATCAGAGGCGGGGAATTAGAGGCGGGGAATCAGAGGTGGGGAATTAGAGGTGAGGAATAAGAGGCAGGGTATCAGATGAAGGGAATCAGATGAAGGGAATCTGAGGCAGAGAATCTGAGGCAGGGAATCTGAGGCAGGGAATCTGAGGCGGGGATTTTGAGGCGGGGAATCAGAGGCGGGGAATCAGAGGCGGGGAATCAGAGGCGGGGAATCAGAGGCGGGGAATCAGTGGCGGGGAATCAGAGGTGGGGAATCAGAGGCAGGGAATCTGAGGCAGGGAATCTGAGCCGGGGAATCTGAGGCGGGGAATCAGAGGCGGGAAATCAGGGGTGGGGAATCAGAGGCAGGGAATCAGAGGCGGGGAATCAGAGGCGGGGTATCAGAGGCGGGGAATAAGAGGCAGGGATTCAGCTGATGGAAATCTGATGCGGGGAATAAGAGGCAGGGAATCTGAGGCAGGGAATCTGAGGCAGGGAATCAGAGCCGGGGAATCTGAGGCGGGGAATCAGAGGCGGGGAATCAGAGGCGGGGAATCAGAGGTGGGGAATCAGAGTCGGGGAATCAGACGTGGGGAATCAGAGGCAGGGAATCTGAGGCAGGGAATCTGAGGCGGGGAATCTGTGGTGGGGAATCAGAGGCAGGGAATCAGAGGCGGGGAATCAGAGGTGGGGAATCAGAGGCGGGGAAACAGAGGCGGGGAATAAGAGGCAGGGAATCAGATGAAGGGATTCAGATGAAGGGAATCTGAGGCATGGAATCTGAGGCAGGGAATCTGAGGTGGGGAATCTGAGGCGGGGAATCAGAGGCGGGGAATCAGAGGCGGGGAATCAGAGGCGGGGAATCAGAGGCGGGGAATCAGAGGCGGGGAATCAGAGGCAAGGAATCCTAGGAAGGGAATCTGAGGCAGGGAATCTGAGGCGGGGAATCAGAGGCGGGGAATTAGAGGCGGGGAATCAGAGGCGGGTAATCAGAGGCGGGGAATCAGAGGCGGGGAATAAGAGGCAGGGAATCAGATGAAGGGAATCAGATGAAGGGAATGTGAGGCAGGGAATCTGAGGCAAGGAATTTGAGGCGGGGAATCTGAGGCGGGGAATCAGAGGCGGGGAATCAGAGGCGGAGAATCAGAGGCGGGGAATCAGATGCGGGGAATCAGAGGCGTGGAATCAGAGGCAGGGAATCTGAGGCGGGGAATCAGAGGCAGAGAATCAGAGGCGGGGAATCAGAGGCGGGGAATCAGAGGCAGGGAATCCGAGGCGGGGAATCAGAGGTGGGGAATAAGAGGCAGGGAATCAGATGTAGGGAATCAGATGAAGGGAATCTGAGGCAGGGAATCTGAGGCAGGGAATCTGAGGCAGGGAATCAGAGCCGGGGAATCTGAGGTTGGGAATCAGAGGCGGGGAATCAGAGGCGGGGAATCAGAGGCGGGGAATCAGAGGCGGGGATTCAGAGGTGGGGAATCAGAGGCGGGGAATCAGAGGCGCAGAATCAGAGGCGGGGAATCAGAGGCGGGGAATCAGAGGCGGTGAATAAGAGGCAGGGAATCAGATGAAGGTTATCAGATGAAGGGAATCTGAGGCATGGAATCTGAGGCAGGGAATCTGAGGCAGGGAAGCAGAGCCGGGGAATCTGAGGCGGGGAATCACAGGCGGGGAATCAGAGGCGGGGAATCAGAGGTGGGGAATCAGAGGCGGGGAATCAGAGGCAGGGAATCAGACGCGTGGAATAAGAGGCAGGGAATCAGATGAAGGGAATCAGGTGAAGGGAATCAGATGAAGGGAATCTGAGGCAGGGAATCTGAGGCAGGGAATCTGAGCCAGGGAATCTGAGGCGGGGAATCAGAGGCGGGGAATCAGAGGCGGGGAATCAGAGGCGGGGTATCAGAGGCGGGGAATAAGAGGCAGGGATTCAGATGATGGGAATCAGATGCGGGGAATCAGAGGCAGGGAATCTGAGGCAGGGAATCAAAGGCAGGGAATCAGATGAAAGGAATCAGATGAAGGGAATCAGAGGCGGGGAATAAGAGGCGGGGAATCAGAGGCGAGGAATAAGAGGCAGGGAATCAGATGAAAGGAATCAAATGACGGGAATCTGAGGCAGGGAATCTGAGGCGGGGAATCAGAGGCGGGGAATCAGAGGTGGGGAATTAGAGGTGGGGAATCAGAGGCGGGGAATCAGAGGCGAGGAATAAGAGGCAGGGTATCAGATGAAGGGAATCAGATGAAGGGAAACTGAGGCGGGGAATCTGAGGTGGGGAATCTGAGGTGGGGAATCTGAGGTGGGGTAACTGAGGCGGGGAATCTGAGGCGGGGAATCTGAGGCAGGGAATCTGAGGCGGGGAATCAGATGCGGGGAATCAGAGGCAGGGAATCAGAGGCGGGGAATCAGAGGCGGGGAATCAGAGGCGGGGAATCAGAGGCGGGGAATCAGAGGCGGGGAATTAGAGGCAGGGAATCAGATGAAGGGAATCAGATGAAGGGAATCTGAGGCAGGGAATCTGAGGCGGGGAATTTGAGGCGGGGAATCTGAGGCGGGGAATCTGAGGCGGGGAATCAGAGGCGGGGAATCCGAGGAGGGGAATCAGAGCCGGGGAATCAGAGCCGGGGAATCAGAGGCGGGGAATCAGAGGCAGGGAATCTGAGGCAGGGAATCTGAGGCAGGGAATCTGAGGCGGGGAATCAGAGGCGGGGAATAAGAGGCGGGGAATCAGAGGCGGTAAATCAGAGGCGGGGAATCAGAGGCGGGGAATAAGAGGCAGGGAATCTGATGAAGGGAATCAGTTGAAGGGAATCTGAGGCAGGGAATCTGAGGCAGGGAATCTGAGGCAGGGAATCTGAGGCGGGGAATCTGTGGTGGGGAATCAGAGGCAGGGAATCAGAGGCGGGGAATCAGAGGTGGGGAATCAGAGGCGGGGAAACAGAGGCGGGGAATAAGAGGCAGGGAATCAGATGAAGGGATTCAGATGAAGGGAATCTGAGGCATGGAATCTGAGGCAGGGAATCTGAGGTGGGGAATCTGAGGCGGGGAATCAGAGGCGGGGAATCAGAGGCGGGGAATCAGAGGCGGGGAATCAGAGGCGGGGAATCTGAGGCGGGGAATCAGAGGCAAGGAATCCTAGGCAGGGAATCTGAGGCAGGGAATCTGAGGCGGGGAATCAGAGGCGGGGAATTAGAGGCGGGGAATCAGAGGCGGGTAATCAGAGGCGGGGAATCAGAGGCGGGGAATAAGAGGCAGGGAATCAGATGAAGGGAATCAGATGAAGGGAATGTGAGGCAGGGAATCTGAGGCAGGGAATTTGAGGCGGGCAATCTGAGGTGGGGAATCAGAGGCGGGGAATCAGTGGCGGAGAATCAGAGGCGGGGAATCAGATGCGGGGAATCAGAGGCGTGGAATCAGAGGCAGGGAATCTGAGGCGGGGAATCAGAGGCAGAGAATCAGAGGCGGGGAATCAGAGGCGGGGAATCAGAGGCAGGGAATCCGAGGCGGGGAATCAGAGGTGGGGAATAAGAGGCAGGGAATCAGATGAAGGGAATCTGAGGCAGGGAATCTGAGGCAGGGAATCTGAGGCAGGGAATCAGAGCCGGGGAATCTGAGGTTGGGAATCAGAGGCGGGGAATCAGAGGCGGGGAATCAGAGGCGGGGAATCAGAGGCGGGGATTCAGAGGCGGGGAATCAGAGGCGGGGAATCAGAGGCGCAGAATCAGAGGCGGGGAATCAGAGGCGGGGAATCAGAGGCGGTGAATAAGAGGCAGGGAATCAGATGAAGGTTATCAGATGAAGGGAATCTGAGGCATGGAATCTGAGGCAGGGAATCTGAGGCAGGGAAGCAGAGCCGGGGAATCTGAGGCGGGGAATCACAGGCGGGGAATCAGAGGCGGGGAATCAGAGGTGGGGAATCAGAGGCGGGGAATCAGAGGCAGGGAATCAGACGCGTGGAATAAGAGGCAGGGAATCAGATGAAGGGAATCAGGTGAAGGGAATCAGATGAAGGGAATCTGAGGCAGGGAATCTGAGGCAGGGAATCTGAGCCAGGGAATCTGAGGCGGGGAATCAGAGGCGGGGAATCAGAGGCGGGGAATCAGAGGCGGGGTATCAGAGGCGGGGAATAAGAGGCAGGGATTCAGATGATGGGAATCAGATGCGGGGAATCAGAGGCAGGGAATCTGAGGCAGGGAATCAAAGGCAGAGAATCAGATGAAAGGAATCAGATGAAGGGAATCAGAGGCGGGGAATAAGAGGCAGGGAATCAGATGAAAGGAATCAAATGACGGGAATCTGAGGCAGGGAATCTGAGGCGGGGAATCAGAGGCGGGGAATCAGAGGTGGGGAATTAGAGGTGGGGAATCAGAGGCGGGGAATCAGAGGCGAGGAATAAGAGGCAGGGTATCAGATGAAGGGAATCAGATGAAGGGAAACTGAGGCGGGGAATCTGAGGTGGGGAATCTGAGGTGGGGAATCTGAGGTGGGGTAACTGAGGCGGGGAATCTGAGGCGGGGAATCTGAGGCAGGGAATCTGAGGCGGGGAATCAGATGCGGGGAATCAGAGGCAGGGAATCAGAGGCGGGGAATCAGAGGCGGGGAATCAGAGGCGGGGAATCAGAGGCGGGGAATTAGAGGCAGGGAATCAGATGAAGGGAATCTGAGGCAGGGAATCTGAGGCGGGGAATTTGAGGCGGGGAATCTGAGGCGGGGAATCTGAGGCGGGGAATCAGAGGCAGGGAATCCGAGGAGGGGAATCAGAGCCGGGGAATCAGAGCCGGGGAATCAGAGCCGGGGAATCAGAGGCGGGGAATCAGAGGCAGGGAATCTGAGGCAGGGAATCTGAGGCAGGGAATCTGAGGCGGGGAATCAGAGGCGGGGAATAAGAGGCGGGGAATCAGAGGCGGTAAATCAGAGGCGGGGAATCAGAGGCGGGGAATAAGAGGCAGGGAATCTGATGAAGGGAATCAGTTGAAGGGAATCTGAGGCAGGGAATCTGAGGCAGGGAATCTGAGGCAGGGAATCAGAGCCGGGGAATCTGAGGTGGGGAATCAAGAGGCGGGGAATTAGAGGCAGGGAATCTGAGGCAGGGAATCTGAGGCAGGGAATCTGAGGCGGGGAATCAGATGCGGGGAATCAGAGGCGGGGAATCAGAGGCAGGGAATCTGAGGCAGGGAACCTGAGGCAGGGAATCAGATGAAGGGAATCTGCGGCAGGGAATCTGCGGCAGGGAATCTGAGGCAGGGAATCTGAGGCGGGGAATCTGAGGCGGGGAATCTGAGGCGGGGAATCTGAGGCGGGGAATCTGAGGCGGGGAATCTGAGGCGGGGAATCTGAGGCAGGGAATCTGAGGCAGGGAATCAGAGGCGGGGAGTCAGAGGCGGGGAATCAGAGGCGGGGAATCAGAGGCGGGGTATCAGAGGCGGGGAATCAGAGGCTGGAAATTAGAGGCGGGGAATCAGAGGCGTTGAATCAGAGGCGGGGAATCAGAGGCGGGGATTAAGAGGCAGGGAATCAGATGAAGGGAATCAGATGAAGGGAATCTGAGGCAGGGAATCTGAGGCAGGGAATCTGAGGCGGGGAATCAGAGCCGGGGAATCTGAGGTGGGGAATCAGAGGCGGGTAATCAGAGGCGGGGAATCAGAGGTGGGGAATCAGAGGCGGGGAATCAGAGGCGGGGAATAAGAGGCAGGGATTCAGATGATGGGAATCAGATGAAGGGAATCTGAGGCAGGGAATCTGAGGCAGGGAATCTGAGGCAGGGAAGCAGAGCCGGGGAATCTGAGGCGGGGAATCACAGGCGGGGAATCAGAGGCGGGGAATCAGAGGTGGGGAATCAGAGGCGGGGAATCAGAGGCAGGGAATCAGACGCGTGGAATAAGAGGCAGGGAATCAGATGAAGGGAATCAGGTGAAGGGAATCAGATGAAGGGAATCTGAGGCAGGGAATCTGAGGCAGGGAATCTGAGCCAGGGAATCTGAGGCGGGGAATCAGAGGCGGGGAATCAGAGGCGGGGAATCAGAGGCGGGGTATCAGAGGCGGGGAATAAGAGGCAGGGATTCAGATGATGGGAATCAGATGCGGGGAATCAGAGGCAGGGAATCTGAGGCAGGGAATCAAAGGCAGGGAATCAGATGAAAGGAATCAGATGAAGGGAATCAGAGGCGGGGAATAAGAGGCGGGGAATCAGAGGCGAGGAATAAGAGGCAGGGAATCAGATGAAAGGAATCAAATGACGGGAATCTGAGGCAGGGAATCTGAGGCGGGGAATCAGAGGCGGGGAATCAGAGGTGGGGAATTAGAGGTGGGGAATCAGAGGCGGGGAATCAGAGGCGAGGAATAAGAGGCAGGGTATCAGATGAAGGGAATCAGATGAAGGGAAACTGAGGCGGGGAATCTGAGGTGGGGAATCTGAGGTGGGGAATCTGAGGTGGGGTAACTGAGGCGGGGAATCTGAGGCGGGGAATCTGAGGCAGGGAATCTGAGGCGGGGAATCAGATGCGGGGAATCAGAGGCAGGGAATCAGAGGCGGGGAATCAGAGGCGGGGAATCAGAGGCGGGGAATCAGAGGCGGGGAATCAGAGGCGGGGAATTAGAGGCAGGGAATCAGATGAAGGGAATCAGATGAAGGGAATCTGAGGCAGGGAATCTGAGGCGGGGAATTTGAGGCGGGGAATCTGAGGCGGGGAATCTGAGGCGGGGAATCAGAGGCGGGGAATCCGAGGAGGGGAATCAGAGCCGGGGAATCAGAGCCGGGGAATCAGAGGCGGGGAATCAGAGGCAGGGAATCTGAGGCAGGGAATCTGAGGCAGGGAATCTGAGGCGGGGAATCAGAGGCGGGGAATAAGAGGCGGGGAATCAGAGGCGGTAAATCAGAGGCGGGGAATCAGAGGCGGGGAATAAGAGGCAGGGAATCTGATGAAGGGAATCAGTTGAAGGGAATCTGAGGCAGGGAATCTGAGGCAGGGAATCTGAGGCAGGGAATCTGAGGCGGGGAATCTGTGGTGGGGAATCAGAGGCAGGGAATCAGAGGCGGGGAATCAGAGGTGGGGAATCAGAGGCGGGGAAACAGAGGCGGGGAATAAGAGGCAGGGAATCAGATGAAGGGATTCAGATGAAGGGAATCTGAGGCATGGAATCTGAGGCAGGGAATCTGAGGTGGGGAATCTGAGGCGGGGAATCAGAGGCGGGGAATCAGAGGCGGGGAATCAGAGGCGGGGAATCAGAGGCGGGGAATCTGAGGCGGGGAATCAGAGGCAAGGAATCCTAGGCAGGGAATCTGAGGCAGGGAATCTGAGGCGGGGAATCAGAGGCGGGGAATTAGAGGCGGGGAATCAGAGGCGGGTAATCAGAGGCGGGGAATCAGAGGCGGGGAATAAGAGGCAGGGAATCAGATGAAGGGAATCAGATGAAGGGAATGTGAGGCAGGGAATCTGAGGCAGGGAATTTGAGGCGGGCAATCTGAGGTGGGGAATCAGAGGCGGGGAATCAGTGGCGGAGAATCAGAGGCGGGGAATCAGATGCGGGGAATCAGAGGCGTGGAATCAGAGGCAGGGAATCTGAGGCGGGGAATCAGAGGCAGAGAATCAGAGGCGGGGAATCAGAGGCGGGGAATCAGAGGCAGGGAATCCGAGGCGGGGAATCAGAGGTGGGGAATAAGAGGCAGGGAATCAGATGAAGGGAATCTGAGGCAGGGAATCTGAGGCAGGGAATCTGAGGCAGGGAATCAGAGCCGGGGAATCTGAGGTTGGGAATCAGAGGCGGGGAATCAGAGGCGGGGAATCAGAGGCGGGGAATCAGAGGCGGGGATTCAGAGGCGGGGAATCAGAGGCGGGGAATCAGAGGCGCAGAATCAGAGGCGGGGAATCAGAGGCGGGGAATCAGAGGCGGTGAATAAGAGGCAGGGAATCAGATGAAGGTTATCAGATGAAGGGAATCTGAGGCATGGAATCTGAGGCAGGGAATCTGAGGCAGGGAAGCAGAGCCGGGGAATCTGAGGCGGGGAATCACAGGCGGGGAATCAGAGGCGGGGAATCAGAGGTGGGGAATCAGAGGCGGGGAATCAGAGGCAGGGAATCAGACGCGTGGAATAAGAGGCAGGGAATCAGATGAAGGGAATCAGGTGAAGGGAATCAGATGAAGGGAATCTGAGGCAGGGAATCTGAGGCAGGGAATCTGAGCCAGGGAATCTGAGGCGGGGAATCAGAGGCGGGGAATCAGAGGCGGGGAATCAGAGGCGGGGTATCAGAGGCGGGGAATAAGAGGCAGGGATTCAGATGATGGGAATCAGATGCGGGGAATCAGAGGCAGGGAATCTGAGGCAGGGAATCAAAGGCAGAGAATCAGATGAAAGGAATCAGATGAAGGGAATCAGAGGCGGGGAATAAGAGGCGGGGAATCAGAGGCGAGGAATAAGAGGCAGGGAATCAGATGAAAGGAATCAAATGACGGGAATCTGAGGCAGGGAATCTGAGGCGGGGAATCAGAGGCGGGGAATCAGAGGTGGGGAATTAGAGGTGGGGAATCAGAGGCGGGGAATCAGAGGCGAGGAATAAGAGGCAGGGTATCAGATGAAGGGAATCAGATGAAGGGAAACTGAGGCGGGGAATCTGAGGTGGGGAATCTGAGGTGGGGAATCTGAGGTGGGGTAACTGAGGCGGGGAATCTGAGGCGGGGAATCTGAGGCAGGGAATCTGAGGCGGGGAATCAGATGCGGGGAATCAGAGGCAGGGAATCAGAGGCGGGGAATCAGAGGCGGGGAATCAGAGGCGGGGAATCAGAGGCGGGGAATTAGAGGCAGGGAATCAGATGAAGGGAATCTGAGGCAGGGAATCTGAGGCGGGGAATTTGAGGCGGGGAATCTGAGGCGGGGAATCTGAGGCGGGGAATCAGAGGCAGGGAATCCGAGGAGGGGAATCAGAGCCGGGGAATCAGAGCCGGGGAATCAGAGCCGGGGAATCAGAGGCGGGGAATCAGAGGCAGGGAATCTGAGGCAGGGAATCTGAGGCAGGGAATCTGAGGCGGGGAATCAGAGGCGGGGAATAAGAGGCGGGGAATCAGAGGCGGTAAATCAGAGGCGGGGAATCAGAGGCGGGGAATAAGAGGCAGGGAATCTGATGAAGGGAATCAGTTGAAGGGAATCTGAGGCAGGGAATCTGAGGCAGGGAATCTGAGGCAGGGAATCAGAGCCGGGGAATCTGAGGTGGGGAATCAAGAGGCGGGGAATTAGAGGCAGGGAATCTGAGGCAGGGAATCTGAGGCAGGGAATCTGAGGCGGGGAATCAGATGCGGGGAATCAGAGGCGGGGAATCAGAGGCAGGGAATCTGAGGCAGGGAACCTGAGGCAGGGAATCAGATGAAGGGAATCTGCGACAGGGAATCTGCGGCAGGGAATCTGAGGCAGGGAATCTGAGGCGGGGAATCTGAGGCGGGGAATCTGAGGCGGGGAATCTGAGGCGGGGAATCTGAGGCGGGGAATCTGAGGCGGGGAATCTGAGGCAGGGAATCTGAGGCAGGGAATCAGAGGCGGGGAGTCAGAGGCGGGGAATCAGAGGCGGGGAATCAGAGGCGGGGTATCAGAGGCGGGGAATCAGAGGCTGGAAATTAGAGGCGGGGAATCAGAGGCGTTGAATCAGAGGCGGGGAATCAGAGGCGGGGATTAAGAGGCAGGGAATCAGATGAAGGGAATCAGATGAAGGGAATCTGAGGCAGGGAATCTGAGGCAGGGAATCTGAGGCGGGGAATCAGAGCCGGGGAATCTGAGGTGGGGAATCAGAGGCGGGTAATCAGAGGCGGGGAATCAGAGGTGGGGAATCAGAGGCGGGGAATCAGAGGCGGGGAATAAGAGGCAGGGATTCAGATGATGGGAATCAGATGAAGGGAATCTGAGGCAGGGAATCTGAGGCAGGGAATCTGAGGCAGGGAATCAGAGCCGGGGAATCTGAGGCGGGGAATCAGAGGCGGGGAATCAGAGGCGGGGAATCAGAGGTGGGGAATCAGAGTCGGGGAATCAGACGTGGGGAATCAGAGGCAAGGAATCCTAGGCAGGGAATCTGAGGCAGGGAATCTGAGGCGGGGAATCAGAGGCGGGGAATTAGAGGCGGGGAATCAGAGGCGGGTAATCAGAGGCGGGGAATCAGAGGCGGGGAATAAGAGGCAGGGAATCAGATGAAGGGAATCAGATGAAGGGAATGTGAGGCAGGGAATCTGAGGCAGGGAATTTGAGGCGGGGAATCTGAGGCGGGGAATCAGAGGCGGGGAATCAGAGGCGGGGAATCAGAGGCGGGGAATCAGATGCGGGGAATCAGAGGCGTGGAATCAGAGGCAGGGAATCTGAGGCGGGGAATCAGAGGCAGAGAATCAGAGGCGGGGAATCAGAGGCGGGGAATCAGAGGCAGGGAATCCGAGGCGGGGAATCAGAGGTGGGGAATAAGAGGCAGGGAATCAGATGTAGGGAATCAGATGAAGGGAATCTGAGGCAGGGGATCTGAGGCAGGGAATCTGAGGCAGGGAATCAGAGCCGGGGAATCTGAGGTTGGGAATCAGAGGCGGGGAATCAGAGGCGGGGAATCAGAGGCGGGGAATCAGAGGCGGGGATTCAGAGGCGGGGAATCAGAGGCGGGGAATCAGAGGCGCAGAATCAGAGGCGGGGAATCAGAGGCGGGGAATCAGAGGCGGTGAATAAGAGGCAGGGAATCAGATGAAGGTTATCAGATGAAGGGAATCTGAGGCATTGAATCTGAGGCAGGGAATCTGAGGCAGGGAAGCAGAGCCGGGGAATCTGAGGCGGGGAATCAGAGGCGGGGAATCAGAGGCGGGGAATCAGAGGTGGGGAATCAGAGGCGGGGAATCAGAGGCAGGGAATCAGACGCGTGGTATAAGAGGCAGGGAATCAGGTGAAGGGAATCAGATGAAGGGAATCTGAGGCAGGGAATCTGAGGCAGGGAATCTGAGCAAGGGAATCTGAGGCGGGGAATCAGAGGCGGGGAATCAGAGGCGGGGAATCAGAGGCGGGGTATCAGAGGCGGGGAATAAGAGGCAGGGATTCAGATGATGGGAATCAGATGCGGGGAATCAGAGGCAGGGAATCTGAGGCAGGGAATCAAAGGCAGGGAATCAGATGAAAGGAATCAGATGAATGGAATCAGAGGCGGGGAATAAGAGGCGGGGAATCAGAGGCGAGGTATAAGAGGCAGGGAATCAGATGAAAGGAATCAAATGACGGGAATCTGAGGCAGGGAATCTGAGGCAGGGAATCTAAGGCGGGGAATCAGAGGCGGGGAATCAGAGGTGGGGAATTAGAGGTGGGGAATCAGAGGCGGGGAATCAGAGGCGAGGAATAAGAGGCAGGGTATCAGATGAAGGGAATCAGATGAAGGGAAACTGAGGCGGGGAATCTGAGGTGGGGAATCTGAGGTGGGGAATCTGAGGTGGGGTAACTGAGGCGGGGAATCTGAGGCGGGGAATCTGAGGCAGGGAATCTGAGGCGGGGAATAAGATGCGGGGAATCAGAGGCAGGGAATCAGAGGCGGGGAATCAGAGGCGGGGAATCAGAGGCGGGGAATCAGAGGCGGGGAATCAGAGGCGGGGAATTAGAGGCAGGGAATCAGATGAAGGGAATCAGATGAAGGGAATCTGAGGCAGGGAATCTGAGGCGGGGAATTTGAGGCGGGGAATCTGAGGCGGGGAATCTGAGGTGGGGAATCTGAGGTGGGGTAACTGAGGCGGGGAATCTGAGGCGGGGAATCTGAGGCAGGGAATCTGAGGCGGGGAATAAGATGCGGGGAATCAGAGGCAGGGAATCAGAGGCGGGGAATCAGAGGCGGGGAATCAGAGGCGGGGAATCAGAGGCGGGGAATCAGAGGCGGGGAATTAGAGGCAGGGAATCAGATGAAGGGAATCAGATGAAGGGAATCTGAGTCAGGGAATCTGAGGCGGGGAATTTGAGGCGGGGAATCTGAGGCGGGGAATCTGAGGCGGGGAATCAGAGGCGGGGAATCCGAGGAGGGGAATCAGAGCCGGGGAATCAGAGCCGGGGAATCAGAGCCGGGGAATCAGAGGCGGGGAATCAGAGGCAGGGAATCTGAGGCAGGGAATCTGAGGCAGGGAATCTGAGGCGGGGAATCAGAGGCGGGGAATAAGAGGCGGGGAATCAGAGGCGGTAAATCAGAGGCGGGGAATCAGAGGCGGGGAATAAGAGGCAGGGAATCTGATGAAGGGAATCAGTTGAAGGGAATCTGAGGCAGGGAATCTGAGGCAGGGAATCTGAGGCAGGGAATCAGAGCCGGGGAATCTGAGGTGGGGAATCAGAGGCGGGGAATTAGAGGCAGGGAATCTGAGGCAGGGAATCTGAGGCAGGGATTCTGAGGCGGGGAATCAGATGCGGGGAATCAGAGGCGGGGAATCAGAGGCAGGGATTCTGAGGCAGGGAACCTGAGGCAGGGAATCAGATGAAGGGAATCTGCGGCAGGGAATCTGCGGCAGGGAATCTGAGGCAGGGAATCTGAGGCGGGGAATCTGAGGCGGGGAATCTGAGGCGGGGAATCTGAGGCGGGGAATCTGAGGCGGGGAATCTGAGGCGGGGAATCTGAGGCAGGGAATCTGAGGCAGGGAATCAGAGGCGGGGAATCAGAGGCGGGGAATCAGAGGCGGGGAATCAGAGGCGGGGAATCAGAGGCGGGGAATCAGAGGCTGGGAATTAGAGGCGGGGAATCAGAGGCGTTGAATCAGAGGCGGGGAATCAGAGGCAGGGATTAAGAGGCAGGGAATCAGATGAAGGGAATCAGATGAAGGGAATCTGAGGCAGGGAATCTGAGGCAGGGAATCTGAGGCGGGGAATCAGAGCCGGGGAATCTGAGGTGGGGAATCAGAGGCGGGTAATCAGAGGCGGGGAATCAGAGGTGGGGAATCAGAGGCGGGGAATCAGAGGCGGGGAATAAGAGGCAGGGATCAGATGAAGGGAATTAGATGAAGGGAATCTGAGGCAGGGAATCTGAGGCAGGGAATCAGAGCCTGGGAATCTGAGGCGGGGAATCAGAGGCGGGGAATCAGAGGCGGGGAATCAGAGGCGGGGAATCAGAGGAGGGGAATCAGATGCGGGGAATCAGAGGCAGGGAATCTGAGGCAGGGTATCTGAGGCAGGGAATCTGAGGCCGGAAATCAGAGGCGGGGAATCAGAGGTGGGGAATCAGAGGCGGGGAATAAGAGGCGGGGAATCAGAGGTGGGGAATAAGAGGCAGGGAATCAGATGAAAGGAATCAAATGAAGGGAATCTGAGTCAGGGAATCTGAGGCAGGGAATCTGAGGCGGGGAATCAGAGGCGGGGAATCAGAGGTGGGGAATTAGAGGCGGGGAATCAGAGGCGGGGAATCAGAGGCGAGGAATAAGAGGCAGGGTATCAGATGAAGGGAATCAGATGATGGGAATCTGCGGCAGGGAATCTGAGGCAGGGAATCTGAGGCAGGGAATCTGAGGCGGGGAATCTGAGGCGGGGAATCTGAGGCGGGGAATCTGAGGCGGGGAATCTGAGGCGGGGAATCTGAGGCGGGGAATCTGAGGCAGGGAATCAGAGGCGGGGAATCAGAGGCGGGGAATCAGAGGCGGGGAATCAGAGGCGGGGAATCAGAGGCTGGGAATCAGAGGCGGGGAATCACAGGCGGGGAATCAGAGGCGGGGAATCAGAGGCGGGGAATAAGAGGCAGGGAATCAGATGAAGGGAATCAGATGAAGGGAATCTGAGGCAGGGAATCTGAGGCAGGGAATCTGAGGCAGGGAATCAGAGCCGGGGAATCTGAGGCGGGGAATCAGAGGCGGGTAATCAGAGGCGGGGAATGAGAGGCGGGGAATCAGAGGCGGGGAATCAGAGGCGGGGAATAAGAGGCAGGGATCAGATCAAGGGAATCAGATGAAGGGAATCTGAGGCAGGGAATCTGAGGCAGGGAATCAGAGCCGGGGAATCTGAGGCGGTGAATCAGAGGCGAGGAATCAGAGGCGGGGAATCAGAGGCGGGGAATCAGAGGCGGGGAATCAGATGCGGGGAATCAGAGGCAGGGAATCTGAGGCAGGGTATCTGAGGCAGGGAATCTGAGGCGGGAAATCAGAGGCGGGGAATCAGAGGCGGGGAATCAGAGGCGGGGAATCAGAGGCAGGGAATCCGAGGCGGGGAATCAGAGGTGGGGAATAAGAGGCAGGGAATCAGATGTAGGGAATCAGATGAAGGGAATCTGAGGCAGGGGATCTGAGGCAGGGAATCTGAGGCAGGGAATCAGAGCCGGGGAATCTGAGGTTGGGAATCAGAGGCGGGGAATCAGAGGCGGGGAATCAGAGGCGGGGAATCAGAGGCGGGGATTCAGAGGCGGGGAATCAGAGGCGGGGAATCAGAGGCGCAGAATCAGAGGCGGGGAATCAGAGGCGGGGAATCAGAGGCGGTGAATAAGAGGCAGGGAATCAGATGAAGGTTATCAGATGAAGGGAATCTGAGGCATTGAATCTGAGGCAGGGAATCTGAGGCAGGGAAGCAGAGCCGGGGAATCTGAGGCGGGGAATCAGAGGCGGGGAATCAGAGGCGGGGAATCAGAGGTGGGGAATCAGAGGCGGGGAATCAGAGGCAGGGAATCAGACGCGTGGTATAAGAGGCAGGGAATCAGATGAAGGGAATCAGGTGAAGGGAATCAGATGAAGGGAATCTGAGGCAGGGAATCTGAGGCAGGGAATCTGAGCAAGGGAATCTGAGGCGGGGAATCAGAGGCGGGGAATCAGAGGCGGGGAATCAGAGGCGGGGTATCAGAGGCGGGGAATAAGAGGCAGGGATTCAGATGATGGGAATCAGATGCGGGGAATCAGAGGCAGGGAATCTGAGGCAGGGAATCAAAGGCAGGGAATCAGATGAAAGGAATCAGATGAATGGAATCAGAGGCGGGGAATAAGAGGCGGGGAATCAGAGGCGAGGTATAAGAGGCAGGGAATCAGATGAAAGGAATCAAATGACGGGAATCTGAGGCAGGGAATCTGAGGCAGGGAATCTAAGGCGGGGAATCAGAGGCGGGGAATCAGAGGTGGGGAATTAGAGGTGGGGAATCAGAGGCGGGGAATCAGAGGCGAGGAATAAGAGGCAGGGTATCAGATGAAGGGAATCAGATGAAGGGAAACTGAGGCGGGGAATCTGAGGTGGGGAATCTGAGGTGGGGAATCTGAGGTGGGGTAACTGAGGCGGGGAATCTGAGGCGGGGAATCTGAGGCAGGGAATCTGAGGCGGGGAATAAGATGCGGGGAATCAGAGGCAGGGAATCAGAGGCGGGGAATCAGAGGCGGGGAATCAGAGGCGGGGAATCAGAGGCGGGGAATCAGAGGCGGGGAATTAGAGGCAGGGAATCAGATGAAGGGAATCAGATGAAGGGAATCTGAGGCAGGGAATCTGAGGCGGGGAATTTGAGGCGGGGAATCTGAGGCGGGGAATCTGAGGTGGGGAATCTGAGGTGGGGTAACTGAGGCGGGGAATCTGAGGCGGGGAATCTGAGGCAGGGAATCTGAGGCGGGGAATAAGATGCGGGGAATCAGAGGCAGGGAATCAGAGGCGGGGAATCAGAGGCGGGGAATCAGAGGCGGGGAATCAGAGGCGGGGAATCAGAGGCGGGGAATTAGAGGCAGGGAATCAGATGAAGGGAATCAGATGAAGGGAATCTGAGGCAGGGAATCTGAGGCGGGGAATTTGAGGCGGGGAATCTGAGGCGGGGAATCTGAGGCGGGGAATCAGAGGCGGGGAATCCGAGGAGGGGAATCAGAGCCGGGGAATCAGAGCCGGGGAATCAGAGCCGGGGAATCAGAGGCGGGGAATCAGAGGCAGGGAATCTGAGGCAGGGAATCTGAGGCAGGGAATCTGAGGCGGGGAATCAGAGGCGGGGAATAAGAGGCGGGGAATCAGAGGCGGTAAATCAGAGGCGGGGAATCAGAGGCGGGGAATAAGAGGCAGGGAATCTGATGAAGGGAATCAGTTGAAGGGAATCTGAGGCAGGGAATCTGAGGCAGGGAATCTGAGGCAGGGAATCAGAGCCGGGGAATCTGAGGTGGGGAATCAGAGGCGGGGAATTAGAGGCAGGGAATCTGAGGCAGGGAATCTGAGGCAGGGATTCTGAGGCGGGGAATCAGATGCGGGGAATCAGAGGCGGGGAATCAGAGGCAGGGATTCTGAGGCAGGGAACCTGAGGCAGGGAATCAGATGAAGGGAATCTGCGGCAGGGAATCTGCGGCAGGGAATCTGAGGCAGGGAATCTGTGGCGGGGAATCTGAGGCGGGGAATCTGAGGCGGGGAATCTGAGGCGGGGAATCTGAGGCGGGGAATCTGAGGCGGGGAATCTGAGGCAGGGAATCTGAGGCAGGGAATCAGAGGCGGGGAATCAGAGGCGGGGAATCAGAGGCGGGGAATCAGAGGCGGGGAATCAGAGGCGGGGAATCAGAGGCTGGGAATTAGAGGCGGGGAATCAGAGGCGTTGAATCAGAGGCGGGGAATCAGATGCAGGGATTAAGAGGCAGGGAATCAGATGAAGGGAATCAGATGAAGGGAATCTGAGGCAGGGAATCTGAGGCAGGGAATCTGAGGCGGGGAATCAGAGCCGGGGAATCTGAGGTGGGGAATCAGAGGCGGGTAATCAGAGGCGGGGAATCAGAGGTGGGGAATCAGAGGCGGGGAATCAGAGGCGGGGAATAAGAGGCAGGGATCAGATGAAGGGAATTAGATGAAGGGAATCTGAGGCAGGGAATCTGAGGCAGGGAATCAGAGCCTGGGAATCTGAGGCGGGGAATCAGAGGCGGGGAATCAGAGGCGGGGAATCAGAGGCGGGGAATCAGAGGAGGGGAATCAGATGCGGGGAATCAGAGGCAGGGAATCTGAGGCAGGGTATCTGAGGCAGGGAATCTGAGGCCGGAAATCAGAGGCGGGGAATCAGAGGTGGGGAATCAGAGGCGGGGAATAAGAGGCGGGGAATCAGAGGTGGGGAATAAGAGGCAGGGAATCAGATGAAAGGAATCAAATGAAGGGAATCTGAGTCAGGGAATCTGAGGCAGGGAATCTGAGGCGGGGAATCAGAGGCGGGGAATCAGAGGTGGGGAATTAGAGGCGGGGAATCAGAGGCGGGGAATCAGAGGCGAGGAATAAGAGGCAGGGTATCAGATGAAGGGAATCAGATGATGGGAATCTGCGGCAGGGAATCTGAGGCAGGGAATCTGAGGCAGGGAATCTGAGGCGGGGAATCTGAGGCGGGGAATCTGAGGCGGGGAATCTGAGGCGGGGAATCTGAGGCGGGGAATCTGAGGCGGGGAATCTGAGGCAGGGAATCAGAGGCGGGGAATCAGAGGCGGGGAATCAGAGGCGGGGAATCAGAGGCGGGGAATCAGAGGCTGGGAATCAGAGGCGGGGAATCACAGGCGGGGAATCAGAGGCGGGGAATCAGAGGCGGGGAATAAGAGGCAGGGAATCAGATGAAGGGAATCAGATGAAGGGAATCTGAGGCAGGGAATCTGAGGCAGGGAATCTGAGGCAGGGAATCAGAGCCGGGGAATCTGAGGCGGGGAATCAGAGGCGGGTAATCAGAGGCGGGGAATGAGAGGCGGGGAATCAGAGGCGGGGAATCAGAGGCGGGGAATAAGAGGCAGGGATCAGATCAAGGGAATCAGATGAAGGGAATCTGAGGCAGGGAATCTGAGGCAGGGAATCAGAGCCGGGGAATCTGAGGCGGTGAATCAGAGGCGAGGAATCAGAGGCGGGGAATCAGAGGCGGGGAATCAGAGGCGGGGAATCAGATGCGGGGAATCAGAGGCAGGGAATCTGAGGCAGGGTATCTGAGGCAGGGAATCTGAGGCGGGAAATCAGAGGCGGGGAATCAGAGGCGGGGAATCAGAGGCGGGGAATAAGAGGCGGGGAATCAGAGGCGGGGAATAAGAGGCAGGGAATCAGATGAAAGGAATCAAATGACGGGAATCTGAGGCAGGGAATCTGAGGCAGGGAATCTGAGGCGGGGAATCAGAGGCGGGGAATCAGAGGTGGGGAATTAGAGGTGGGGAATCAGAGGCGGGGAATCAGAGGCGAGGAATAAGAGGCAGGGTATCAGATGAAGGGAATTAGATGAAGGGAAACTGAGGCGGGGAATCTGAGGTGGGGAATCTGAGGTGGGGAATCTGAGGTGGGGTAACTGAGGCGGGGAATCTGAGGCGGGGAATCTGAGGCAGGGAATCTGAGGCGGGGAATCAGATGCGGGGAATCAGAGGCAGGGAATCAGAGGCGGGGAATCAGAGGCGGGGAATCAGACGCGGGGAATCAGAGGCGGGGAATCAGAGGCGGGGAATTAGAGGCAGGGAATCAGATGAAGGGAATCAGATGAAGGGAATCTGAGGCAGAGAATCTGAGGCGGGGAATTTGAGGCGGGGAATCTGAGGCGGGGAATCAGAGGCGGGGAATCCGAGGTGGGGAATCAGAGCCGGGTAATCAGAGCCAGGGAATCAGAGCCGGGGAATCAGAGGCGGGGAATCAGAGGCAGGGAATCTGAGGCAGGGAATCTGAGGCAGGGAATCTGAGGCGGGGAAACAGAGGCGGGGAATCAGAGGCGGGGAATCAGAGGCGGTAAATCAGAGGCGGGGAATCAGAGGCGGGGAATAAGAGGCAGGGAATCTGATGAAGGGAATCAGTTGAAGGGAATCTGAGGCAGGGAATCTGAGGCAGGGAATCTGAGGCAGGGAATCAGAGCCGGGGAATCTGAGGTGGGGAATCAGAGGCGGGGAATTAGAGGCAGGGAATCTGAGGCAGGGAATCTGAGGCGGGGAATCAGATGCGGGGAATCAGAGGCGGGGAATCAGAGGAAGGGAATCTGAGGCAGGGAACCTGAGGCAGGGAATCAGATGAAGGGAATCTGCGGCAGGGAATCTGCGGCAGGGAATCTGAGGCAGGGAATCTGAGGCGGGGAATCTGAGGCGGGGAATCTGAGGCGGGGAATCTGAGGCGGGGAATCTGAGGCGGGGAATCTGAGGCAGGGAATCTGAGGCAGGGAATCAGAGGCGGGGAATCAGAGGCGGGGAATCAGAGGCGGGGAATCAGAGTCGGGGAATCAGAGGCGGGGAATCAGAGGCTGGGAATCAGAGGCGGGGAATCAGAGGCGGGGAGTCAGAGGCGGGGAATCAGAGGCGGGGAATAAGAGGCCGGGAATCAGATGAAGGGAATCGGATGAAGGGAATCTGAGGCAGAGAATCTGAGGCAGGGAATCTGAGGCAGGGAATCAGAGCCGGGGAATCTGAGGCGGGGAATCAGAGGCGGGTAATCAGACGCGGGGAATCAGAGGCGGGGAATCAGAGGCGGGGAATCAGAGGCGGGGAATAAGAGGCAGGGATCAGATGAAGGGAATCAGATGAAGGGAATCTGAGGCAGGGAATCTGAGGCAGGGAATCAGAGCCGGGGAATCTGAGGCGGGGAATCAGAGGCGGGGAATCAGAGGCGGGGAATCAGAGGCGGGGAATCAGAGGCGGGGAATCAGATGCGGGGAATCAGAGGCAGGGAATCTGAGGCAGGGTATCTGAGGCAGGGAATCTGAGGCGGGAAATCAGAGGCGGGGAATCAGAGGCGGGGAATCAGAGGCGGTGAATAAGAGGCGGGGAATCAGAGGCGGGGAATAAGAGGCAGGGAATCAGATGAAAGGAATCAAATGACGGGAATCTGAGGCAGGGAATCTGAGGCAGGGAATCTGAGGCGGGGAATCAGAGGCGGGGAATCAGAGGTGGGGAATTAGAGGCGGGGAATCAGAGGCGGGGAATCAGAGGCGAGGAATAAGAGGCATGGTATCAGATGAAGGGAATCAGATGAAGGGAATCTGAGGCGGGGAATCTGAGGTGGGGAATCTGAGGCGAGGAATCTGAGGCGGGGAAACAGAGGCGGGGAATCAGAGGCGGGGATTCAGACGCGCGGAATCAGAGGCGGGGAATCAGAGGCGGGGAATCAGAGGCGGGGAATCAGAGGCGGGGAATCAGAGGCGGGGTATCAGAGGCGGGGAATAAGGGGCAGAGAATCAGATGATGGGAATCAGATGCGGGGAATCAGAGGCAGGGAATCTGAGGCAGGGAATCTGAGGCAGGGAATTTGAGGCAGGGAATCAGAGCCGGGGAATCTGAGGCGGGGAATCAGAGGCGGGGAATCAGAGGCGGAAAATCAGAGTTGGTGAATCAGATGCGGGGAATCAGAGGCAGGGAATCTGAGGCAGGGAATCTGAGGCAGGGAATCTGAGGCGGTGAATCAAAGGCGGGGAATCAGAGGCGGGGAATCAGAGGAGGGGAATCAGAGGCGGGGAATCAGAGGCGGGGAATCAGAGGCGGGGAATTAGAGGCAGGGAATCAGATGAAGGGAATCAGATGAAGGGAATCTGAGGCAGGGAATCTGAGGCGGGGAATTTGAGGCGGGGAATCTGAGGCGGGGAATCTGAGGCGGGGAATCAGAGGCGGGGAATCCGAGGCGGGGAATCAGAGCCGGGGAATAAGAGCCGGGGAATCAGAGCTGGGGAATCAGAAGCGGGGAATCAGAGGCATGGAATCTGAGGCAGGGAATCTGAGGCAGGGAATCTAAGGTGGGGAATCAGAGGCGGGGAATCAGAGGCGGGGAATCAGAGGCGGAGAATCAGAGGCGGGGAATCAGAGGCGGGGAATAAGAGGCAGGGAATCAGATGAAGGGAATCAGTTGAAGGGAATCTGAGGCAGGGAATCTGAGGCAGGGAATCTGAGGCAGGGAATCAGAGCCGGGGAATCTGAGGTGGGGAATCAGAGGCGGGGAATTAGAGGCAGGGAATCTGAGGCAGGGAATCTGAGGCAGGGAATCTGAGGCGGGGAATCAGATGCGGGGAATCAGAGGCGGGCAATCACTTGCAGGGAATCAGAGGCGGGGAATCAGATGTGGGGAATCAGAGGCGTGGAATCAGAGGCGGGGAATCAGAGGCGTGGAATCAGAGGCGGGGTATCAGAGGCGGGGAATCAGAGGCGGGGAATCAGAGGCGGAGAATCAGAGGCGGGGAATCAGAGGCGGGGTATCAGAGGCGGGGAATCAGAGGCGGGAAATAAGAGGCAGGGAATCAGATGAAGGGAATCAGATGAAGGGAATCTGAGGCAGGGAATCTGAGGCGGGGAATTTGAGGCGGGGAATCTGAGGCGCGGAATCGGAGGTGGGGAATCAGAGGCGGGGAATCAGAGGCGGGGAACAGAGGCGTGGAATCAGAGGAGGGGAATCTGAGGCGGGGAATAAGAGGCGGGGAATCAGAGGCGGGGAATCAGAGGCGGGGAATCAGAGGCGGGGAATCAGAGGCGGGGAATCAGAGGCGGGGAATCAGAGTTGGGGAATAAGAGGTAGAGAATCAGATGTAGGGAATCAGATGAAGGGAATCTGAGGCAGGGAATCTGAGGCAGGGAATCAGATCCGGGGAATCTGAGGCGGGGAATCAGAGGCGGGGAATCAGAGGCGGGGAATCAGAGGCGGGGAATAAGAGGCAGGGAATCAGATGAAGGGAATCAGATGAAGGGAATCTGAGGCAGGGAATCTGAGGCGGGGAATCTGAGGAGGGGAATCTGAGGCGGGGAATCAGAGGCGGGGAATCAGAGGCAGGAAATCTGAGGCAGGGAATATGAGGAGGGGAATCAGAGGCGGGGAATCAGAGGCGGGGAATCAGAGGCGGGGAATCAGAGGCAGGGTATCAGAGGTGGGGAATAAGAGGCAGGGAATCAGATGAAGGGAATCAGATGAAGGGAATCTGAGGCAGGGAATCTGAGGCAGGGAATCTGAGGCAGGGAATCAGAGCCGGGGAATCTGAGGTGGGGAATCAGAGGCGGGGAATTAGAGGCAGGGAATCTGAGGCAGGGAATCTGAGGCAGGGAATCTGAGGCGGGGAATCGGAGGCGGGGAATCAGATGCGGGGAATCAGAGGCAGGGAATCTGAGGCAGGGTATCTGAGGCAGGGAATCAGATGAAGGGAATCTGCGGCAGGGAATCTACGGCAGGGAATCTGAGGCAGGGAATCTGAGGCAGGGAATTAGAGTTAGGGAATCAGATGAAGGGAATCAGATGAAGGGAATCTGAGGCAGGGAATCTGAGGCAGGGTATCTGAGGCGGGGAATCTGAGGCGGGGAATCTGAGGCGGGGAATCTGAGGCAGGGAATCAGGGCTGGGGAATCTGAGGCGGGGAATCAGAGGCGGGGAATCAGAGGCGGGGAATCAGAGGCGGGGAATCAGAGGCTGGGAATCAGAGGCAGGGAATCTGAGGCAGGGTATCTGAGGCAGGAAATCTGAGGCGGGGAATCAGAGGCGGGGAATCAGAGGCGGGGAATCAGAGGCGGGGAATAAGAGGTGGGGAATCAGTGGCTGGGAATAAGAGGCAGGGAATAAGATGAAGGGAATCAGATGACGGGAATCTGAGGCTGGGAATCTGAGGCAGGGAATCTGAGGCGGGGAATCAGAGGCGGGGAATCAGAGGCGGGGAATCAGAGGCGGGGAATCAGAGGCGGGGAATCAGAGGCGGGGAATCAGAGGCGGGGAATCAGAGGCAAGGAATCCTAGGCAGGGAATCTGAGGCAGGGAATCTGAGGCGGGGAATCAGAGGCGGGGAATTAGAGGCGGGGAATCAGAGGCGGGTAATCAGAGGCGGGGAATCAGAGGCGGGGAATAAGAGGCAGGGAATCAGATGAAGGGAATCAGATGAAGGGAATGTGAGGCAGGGAATCTGAGGCAGGGAATTTGAGGCGGGGAATCTGAGGCGGGGAATCAGAGGCGGGGAATCAGAGGCGGGGAATCAGAGGCGGGGAATCAGATGCGGGGAATCAGAGGCGTGGAATCAGAGGCAGGGAATCTGAGGCGGGGAATCAGAGGCAGAGAATCAGAGGCGGGGAATCAGAGGCGGGGAATCAGAGGCAGGGAATCCGAGGCGGGGAATCAGAGGTGGGGAATAAGAGGCAGGGAATCAGATGTAGGGAATCAGATGAAGGGAATCTAAGGCAGGGAATCTGAGGCAGGGAATCTGAGGCAGGGAATCAGAGCCGGGGAATCTGAGGTTGGGAATCATAGGCGGGGAATCAGAGGCGGGGAATCAGAGGCGGGGAATCAGAGGCGGGGATTCAGAGGCGGGGAATCAGAGGCGGGGAATCAGAGGCGCAGAATCAGAGGCGGGGAATCAGAGGCGGGGAATCAGAGGCGGTGAATAAGAGGCAGGGAATCAGATGAAGGTTATCAGATGAAGGGAATCTGAGGCATTGAATCTGAGGCAGGGAATCTGAGGCAGGGAAGCAGAGCCGGGGAATCTGAGGCGGGGAATCAGAGGCGGGGAATCAGAGGCGGGGAATCAGAGGTGGGGAATCAGAGGCGGGGAATCAGAGGCAGGGAATCAGACGCGTGGAATAAGAGGCAGGGAATCAGATGAAGGGAATCAGGTGAAGGGAATCAGATGAAGGGAATCTGAGGCAGGGAATCTGAGCCAGGGAATCTGAGGCGGGGAATCAGAGGCGGGGAATCAGAGGCGGGGAATCAGAGGCGGGGTATCAGAGGCGGGGAATAAGAGGCAGGGATTCAGATGATGGGAATCAGATGCGGGGAATCAGAGGCAGGGAATCTGAGGCAGGGAATCAAAGGCAGGGAATCAGATGAAAGGAATCAGATGAAGGGAATCAGAGGCGGGGAATAAGAGGCGGGGAATCAGAGGCGGGGAATAAGAGGCAGGGAATCAGATGAAAGGAATCAAATGACGGGAATCTGAGGCAGGGAATCTGAGGCAGGGAATCTGAGGCGGGGAATCAGAGGCGGGGAATCAGAGGTGGGGAATTAGAGGTGGGGAATCAGAGGCGGGGAATCAGAGGCGAGGAATAAGAGGCAGGGTATCAGATGAAGGGAATCAGATGAAGGGAAACTGAGGCGGGGAATCTGAGGTGGGGAATCTGAGGTGGGGAATCTGAGGTGGGGTAACTGAGGCGGGGAATCTGAGGCGGGGAATCTGAGGCAGGGAATCTGAGGCGGGGAATCAGATGAGGGGAATCAGAGGCAGGGAATCAGAGGCGGGGAATCAGAGGCGGGGAATCAGAGGCGGGGAATCAGAGGCGGGGAATCAGAGGCGGGGAATTAGAGGCAGGGAATCAGATGAAGGGAATCAGATGAAGGGAATCTGAGGCAGGGAATCTGAGGCGGGGAATTTGAGGCGGGGAATCTGAGGCGGGGAATCTGAGGCGGGGAATCAGAGGCGGGGAATCCGAGGAGGGGAATCAGAGCCGGGGAATCAGAGCCGGGGAATCAGAGCCGGGGAATCAGAGGCGGGGAATCAGAGGCAGGGAATCTGAGGCAGGGAATCTGAGGCAGGGAATCTGAGGCGGGGAATCAGAGGCGGGGAATAAGAGGCGGGGAATCAGAGGCGGTAAATCAGAGCCGGGGAATCAAAGGCGGGGAATAAGAGGCAGGGAATCTGATGAAGGGAATCAGTTGAAGGGAATCTGAGGCAGGGAATCTGAGGCAGGGAATCTGAGGCAGGGAATCAGAGCCGGGGAATCTGAGGTGGGGAATCAGAGGCGGGGAATTAGAGGCAGGGAATCTGAGGCAGGGAATCTGAGGCAGGGAATCTGAGGCGGGGAATCAGATGCGGGGAATCAGAGGCGGGGAATCAGAGGCAGGGAATCTGAGGCAGGGAACCTGAGGCAGGGAATCAGATGAAGGGAATCTGCGACAGGGAATCTGCGGCAGGGAATCTGAGGCAGGGAATCTGAGGCGGGGAATCTGAGGCGGGGAATCTGAGGCGGGGAATCAGATGCGGGGAATCTGAGGCGGGGAATCTGAGGCGGGGAATCTGAGGCAGGGAATCTGAGGCAGGGAATCAGAGGCGGGGAATCAGAGGCGGGGAATCAGAGGCGGGGAATCAGAGGCGGGGAATCAGAGGCGGGGAATCAGAGGCTGGGAATTAGAGGCGGGGAATCAGAGGCGTTGAATCAGAGGCGGGGAATCAGAGGCGGGGATTAAGAGGCAGGGAATCAGATGAAGGGAATCAGATGAAGGGAATCTGAGGCAGGGAATCTGAGGCAGTGAATCTGAGGCGGGGAATCAGAGCTGGGGAATCTGAGGTGGGGAATCAGAGGCGGGTAATCAGAGGCGGGGAATCAGAGGTGGGGAATCAGAGGCGGGGAATCAGAGGCGGGGAATAAGAGGCAGGGATCAGATGAAGGGAATCAGATGAAGGGAATCTGAGGCAGGGAATCTGAGGCAGTGAATCAGAGCCGGGGAATCTGAGGCGGGGAATCAGAGGCGGGGAATCAGAGGCGGGGAATCAGAGGCGGGGAATCAGAGGAGGGGAATCAGATGCGGGGAATCAGAGGCAGGGAATCTGAGGCAGGGTATCTGAGGCAGGGAATCTGAGGCCGGAAATCAGAGGCGGGGAATCAGAGGTGGGGAATCAGAGGCGGGGAATAAGAGGCGGGGAATCAGAGGCGGGGAATAAGAGGCAGGGAATCAGATGAAAGGAATCAAATGACGGGAATCTGAGGCAGGCAATCTGAGGCAGGGAATCTGAGGCGGCGAATCAGAGGCGGGGAATCAGAGGTGGGGAATTAGAGGCGGGGAATCAGAGGCGGGGAATCAGAGGCGAGGAATAAGAGGCAGGGTATCAGATGAAGGGAATCAGATGAAGGGAATCTGCGGCAGGGAATCTGCGGCAGGGAATCTGAGGCAGGGAATCTGAGGCGGGGAATCTGAGGCGGGGAATCTGAGGCGGGGAATCTGAGGCGGGAAATCTGAGGCACGGAATCTGAAGCGGGGAATCTGAGGCAGGGAATCAGAGGCGGGGAATCAGAGGCGGGGAATCAGAGGCGGGGAATCAGAGGCGGGGAATCAGAGGCTGGGAATCAGAGGCGGGGAATCACAGTCGGGGAATCAGAGGCGCGGAATCAGAGGGGGGGAATAAGAGGCAGGGAATCAGATGAAGGGAATCAGATGAAGGGAATCTGAGGCAGGGAATCTGAGGCAGGGAATCTGAGGCAGGGAATCAGAGCCGGGGAATCTGAGGCGGGGAATCAGAGGCGGGTAATCAGAGGCGGGGAATGAGAGGCGGGGAATGAGAGGCGGGGAATCAGAGGCGGGGAATAAGAGGCAGGGATCAGATGAAGGGAATCAGATGAAGGGAATCTGAGGCAGGGAATCTGAGGCAGGGAATCAGAGCCGGGGAATCTGAGGCGGTGAATCAGAGGCGAGGAATCAGAGGCGGGGAATCAGAGGCGGGGAATCAGAGGCGGGGAATCAGATGCGGGGAATCAGAGGCAGGGAATCTGAGGCAGGGTATCTGAGGCAGGGAATCTGAGGCGGGAAATCAGAGGCGGGGAATCAGAGGCGGGGAATCAGAGGCGGGAAATAAGAGGCGGGGAATCAGAGGCGGGGAATAAGAGGCAGGGAATCAGATGAAAGGAATCAAATGACGGGAATCTGAGGCAGGGAATCTGAGGCAGGGAATCTGAGGCGGGGAATCAGAGGCGGGGAATCAGAGGTGGGGAATTAGAGGTGGGGAATCAGAGGCGGGGAATCAGAGGCGAGGAATAAGAGGCAGGGTATCAGATGAAGGGAATTAGATGAAGGGAAACTGAGGCGGGGAATCTGAGGTGGGGAATCTGAGGTGGGGATTCTGAGGTGGGGTAACTGAGGCGGGGAATCTGAGGCGGGGAATCTGAGGCAGGGAATCTGAGGCGGGGAATCAGATGCGGGGAATCAGAGGCAGGGAATCAGAGGCGGGGAATCAGAGGCGGGGAATCAGAGGCGGGGAATCAGAGGCGGGGAATCAGAGGCGGGGAATTAGAGGCAGGGAATCAGATGAAGGGAATCAGATGAAGGGAATCTGAGGCAGGGAATCTGAGGCGGGGAATTTGAGGCGGGGAATCTGAGGCGGGGAATCAGAGGCGGGGAATCCGAGGTGGGGAATCAGAGCCGGGTAATCAGAGCCGGGGAATCAGAGCCGGGGAATCAGAGGCGGGGAATCAGAGGCAGGGAATCTGAGGCAGGGAATCTGAGGCAGGGAATCTGAGGCGGGGAATCAGAGGCGGGGAATCAGAGGCGGGGAAACAGAGGCGGTAAATCAGAGGCGGGGAATCAGAGGCGGGGTATAAGAGGCAGGGAATCTGATGAAGGGAATCAGTTGAAGGGAATCTGAGGCAGGGAATCTGAGGCAGGGAATCTGAGGCAGGGAATCAGAGCCGGGGAATCTGAGGTGGGGAATCAGAGGCGGGGAATTAGAGGCAGGGAATCTGAGGCAGGGAATCTGAGGCGGGGAATCAGATGCGGGGAATCAGAGGCGGGGAATCAGAGGCAGGGAATCTGAGGCAGGGAACCTGAGGCAGGGAATCAGATGAAGGGAATCTGCGGCAGGGAATCTGCGGCAGGGAATCTGAGGCAGGGAATCTGAGGCGGGGAATCTGAGGCGGGGAATCTGAGGCGGGGAATCTGAGGCGGGGAATCTGAGGCGGGGAATCTGAGGCAGGGAATCTGAGGCAGGGAATCAGAGTCGGGGAATCAGAGGTGGGGAATCAGAGGCGGGGAATCAGAGGCGGGGAATCAGAGGCGGGGAATAAGAGGCCGGGAATCAGATGAAGGGAATCAGATGAAGGGAATCTGAGGCAGAGAATCTGAGGCAGGGAATCTGAGGCAGGGAATCAGAGCCGGGGAATCTGAGGCGGGGAATCAGAGGCGGGTAATCAGAGGCGGGGAATCAGAGGCGGGGAATCAGAGGCGGGGAATCAGAGGCGGGGAATAAGAGGCAGGGATCAGATGAAGGGAATCAGATGAAGGGAATCTGAGGCAGGGAATCTGAGGCAGGGAATCAGAGCCGGGGAATCTGAGGCGGGGAATCAGAGGCGGGGAATCAGAGGCGGGGAATCAGAGGCGGGGAATCAGAGGCGGGGAATCAGATGCGGGGAATCAGAGGCAGGGAATCTGAGGCAGGGTATCTGAGGCAGGGAATCTGAGGCGGGAAATCAGAGGCGGGGAATCAGAGGCGGGGAATCAGAGGCGGTGAATAAGAGGCGGGGAATCAGAGGCGGGGAATAAGAGGCAGGGAATCAGATGAAAGGAATCAAATGACGGGAATCTGAGGCAGGGAATCTGAGGCAGGGAATCTGAGGCGGGGAATCAGAGGCGGGGAATCAGAGGTGGGGAATTAGAGGCGGGGAATCAGAGGCGGGGAATCAGAGGCGAGGAATAAGAGGCAGGGTATCAGATGAAGGGAATCAGATGTAGGGAATCTGAGGCGGGGAATCTGAGGTGGGGAATCTGAGGCGAGGAATCTGAGGCGGGGAAACAGAGGCGGGGAATCAGAGGCGGGGATTCAGACGCGCGGAATCAGAGGCGGGGAATCAGAGGCGGGGAATCAGAGGCGGGGAATCAGAGGCGGGGAATCAGAGGCGGGGTATCAGAGGCGGGGAATAAGGGGCAGAGAATCAGATGATGGGAATCAGATGCGGGGAATCAGAGGCAGGGAATCTGAGGCAGGGAATCTGAGGCAGGGAATTTGAGGCAGGGAATCAGAGCCGGGGAATCTGAGGCGGGGAATCAGAGGTGGGGAATCAGAGGCGGAAAATCAGAGTTGGTGAATCAGATGCGGGGAATCAGAGGCAGGGAATCTGAGGCAGGGAATCTGAGGCAGGGAATCTGAGGCGGGGAATCAAAGGCGGGGAATCAGAGGCGGAGAATCAGAGGCGGGGAATCAGTTGGCGGGGAATAAGAGGCAGGGAATCAGATGAAGGGAATCAGTTGAAGGGAATCTGAGGCAGGGAATCTGAGGCAGGGAATCTGAGGCAGGGAATCAGAGCCGGGGAATCTGAGGTGGGGAATCAGAGGCGTGGAATTAGAGGCAGGGAATCTGAGGCAGGGAATCTGAGGCGGGGAATCTGAGGCGGGGAATCAGATGCGGGGAATCAGAGGCGGGCAATCAGTTGCAGGGAATCAGAGGCGGGGAATCAGATGTGGGGAATCAGAGGCGTGGAATCAGAGGCGGGGAATCAGAGGCGTGGAATCAGAGGCGGGGTATCAGAGGCGGGGAATCAGAGGCGGGGAATCAGAGGCGGGGAATCAGAGGCGGGGAATCAGAGGCGGGGTATCAGAGACGGGGAATCAGAGGCGGGAAATAAGAGGCAGGGAATCAGATGAAGGGAATCAGATGAAGGGAATCTGAGTCAGGGAATCTGAGGCGGGGAATTTGAGGCGGGGAATCTGAGGCGCGGAATCGGAGGTGGGGAATCAGAGGCGGGGAATCAGAGGCGGGGAACAGAGGCGTGGAATCAGAGGAGGGGAATCTGAGGCGGGGAATAAGAGGCGGGGAATCAGAGGCGGGGAATCAGAGGCGGGGAATCAGAGGCGGGGAATCAGAGGCGGGGAATCAGAGGCGGGGAATCAGAGTTGGGGAATAAGAGGTAGAGAATCAGATGTAGGGAATCAGATGAAGGGAATCTGAGGCAGGGAATCTGAGGCAGAGAATCAGATCCGGGGAATCTGAGGTGGGGAATCAGAGGCGGGGAATCAGAGGCGGGGAATCAGAGGCGGGGAATAAGAGGCAGGGAATCAGATGAAGGGAATCAGATGAAGGGAATCTGAGGCAGGGAATCTGAGGCGGGGAATCTGAGGCGGGGAATCTGAGGCGGGGAATCAGAGGCGGGGAATCAGAGGCAGGAAATCTGAGGCAGGGAATATGAGGAGGGGAATCAGAGGCGGGGAATCAGAGGCGGGGAATCAGAGGCGGAGAATCAGAGGCGGGGAATCAGAGGCGGGGAATAAGAGGCAGGGAATCAGATGAAGGGAATCAGTTGAAGGGAATCTGAGGCAGGGAATCTGAGGCAGGGAATCTGAGGCAGGGAATCAGAGCCGGGGAATCTGAGGTGGGGAATCAGAGGCAGGGAATTAGAGGCAGGGAATCTGAGGCAGGGAATCTGAGGCAGGGAATCTGAGGCGGGGAATCAGATGCGGGGAATCAGAGGCGGGCAATCACTTGCAGGGAATCAGAGGCGGGGAATCAGATGTGGGGAATCAGAGGCGTGGAATCAGAGGCGGGGAATCAGAGGCGTGGAATCAGAGGCGGGGTATCAGAGGCGGGGAATCAGAGGCGGGGAATCAGAGGCGGGGAATCAGAGGCGGGGAATCAGAGGCGGGGTATCAGAGGCGGGGAATCAGAGGCGGGAAATAAGAGGCAGGGAATCAGATGAAGGGAATCAGATGAAGGGAATCTGAGGCAGGGAATCTGAGGCGGGGAATTTGAGGCGGGGAATCTGAGGCGCGGAATCGGAGGTGGGGAATCAGAGGCGGGGAATCAGAGGCGGGGAACAGAGGCGTGGAATCAGAGGAGGGGAATCTGAGGCGGGGAATAAGAGGCGGGGAATCAGAGGCGGGGAATCAGAGGCGGGGAATCAGAGGCGGGGAATCAGAGGCGGGGAATCAGAGGCGGGGAATCAGAGTTGGGGAATAAGAGGTAGAGAATCAGATGTAGGGAATCAGATGAAGGGAATCTGAGGCAGGGAATCTGAGGCAGGGAATCAGATCCGGGGAATCTGAGGCGGGGAATCAGAGGCGGGGAATCAGAGGCGGGGAATAAGAGGCAGGGAATCAGATGAAGGGAATCAGATGAAGGGAATCTGAGGCAGGGAATCTGAGGCGGGGAATCTGAGGAGGGGAATCTGAGGCGGGGAATCAGAGGCGGGGAATCAGAGGCAGGAAATCTGAGGCAGGGAATATGAGGAGGGGAATCAGAGGCGGGGAATCAGAGGCGGGGAATCAGAGGCGGGGAATCAGAGGCAGGGTATCAGAGGCGGGGAATAAGAGGCAGGGAATCAGATGAAGGGAATCAGATGAAGGGAATCTGAGGCAGGGAATCTGAGGCAGGGAATCTGAGGCAGGGAATCAGAGCCGGGGAATCTGAGGTGGGGAATCAGAGGCGGGGAATTAGAGGCAGGGAATCTGAGGCAGGGAATCTGAGGCAGGGAATCTGAGGCGGGGAATCGGAGGCGGGGAATCAGATGCGGGGAATCAGAGGCAGGGAATCTGAGGCAGGGTATCTGAGGCAGGGAATCAGATGAAGGGAATCTGCGGCAGGGAATCTACGGCAGGGAATCTGAGGCAGGGAATCTGAGGCAGGGAATTAGAGTTAGGGAATCAGATGAAGGGAATCAGATGAAGGGAATCTGAGGCAGGGAATCTGAGGCAGGGTATCTGAGGCGGGGAATCTGAGGCGGGGAATCTGAGGCGGGGAATCTGAGGCAGGGAATCAGGGCTGGGGAATCTGAGGCGGGGAATCAGAGGCGGGGAATCAGAGGCGGGGAATCAGAGGCGGGGAATCAGAGGCTGGGAATCAGAGGCAGGGAATCTGAGGCAGGGTATCTGAGGCAGGAAATCTGAGGCGGGGAATCAGAGGCGGGGAATCAGAGGCGGGGAATCAGAGGCGGGGAATAAGAGGTGGGGAATCAGTGGCTGGGAATAAGAGGCAGGGAATAAGATGAAGGGAATCAGATGACGGGAATCTGAGGCTGGGAATCTGAGGCAGGGAATCTGAGGCGGGGAATCAGAGGCGGGGAATCAGAGGCGGGGAATCAGAGGCGGGGAATCAGAGGCGGGGAATCAGAGGCGGGGAATCAGAGGCGGGGAATCAGAGGCAAGGAATCCTAGGCAGGGAATCTGAGGCAGGGAATCTGAGGCGGGGAATCAGAGGCGGGGAATTAGAGGCGGGGAATCAGAGGCGGGTAATCAGAGGCGGGGAATCAGAGGCGGGGAATAAGAGGCAGGGAATCAGATGAAGGGAATCAGATGAAGGGAATGTGAGGCAGGGAATCTGAGGCAGGGAATTTGAGGCGGGGAATCTGAGGCGGGGAATCAGAGGCGGGGAATCAGAGGCGGGGAATCAGAGGCGGGGAATCAGATGCGGGGAATCAGAGGCGTGGAATCAGAGGCAGGGAATCTGAGGCGGGGAATCAGAGGCAGAGAATCAGAGGCGGGGAATCAGAGGCGGGGAATCAGAGGCAGGGAATCCGAGGCGGGGAATCAGAGGTGGGGAATAAGAGGCAGGGAATCAGATGTAGGGAATCAGATGAAGGGAATCTGAGGCAGGGAATCTGAGGCAGGGAATCTGAGGCAGGGAATCAGAGCCGGGGAATCTGAGGTTGGGAATCAGAGGCGGGGAATCAGAGGCGGGGAATCAGAGGCGGGGAATCAGAGGCGGGGATTCAGAGGCGGGGAATCAGAGGCGGGGAATCAGAGGCGCAGAATCAGAGGCGGGGAATCAGAGGCGGGGAATCAGAGGCGGTGAATAAGAGGCAGGGAATCAGATGAAGGTTATCAGATGAAGGGAATCTGAGGCATGGAATCTGAGGCAGGGAATCTGAGGCAGGGAAGCAGAGCCGGGGAATCTGAGGCGGGGAATCAGAGGCGGGGAATCAGAGGCGGGGAATCAGAGGTGGGGAATCAGAGGTGGGGAATCAGAGGCAGGGAATCAGACGCGTGGAATAAGAGGCAGGGAATCAGATGAAGGGAATCAGGTGAAGGGAATCAGATGAAGGGAATCTGAGGCAGGGAATCTGAGCCAGGGAATCTGAGGCGGGGAATCAGAGGCGGGGAATCAGAGGCGGGGAATCAGAGGCGGGGTATCAGAGGCGGGGAATAAGAGGCAGGGATTCAGATGATGGGAATCAGATGCGGGGAATCAGAGGCAGGGAATCTGAGGCAGGGAATCAAAGGCAGGGAATCAGATGAAAGGAATCAGATGAAGGGAATCAGAGGCGGGGAATAAGAGGCGGGGAATCAGAGGCGGGGAATAAGAGGCAGGGAATCAGATGAAAGGAATCAAATGACGGGAATCTGAGGCAGGGAATCTGAGGCAGGGAATCTGAGGCGGGGAATCAGAGGCGGGGAATCAGAGGTGGGGAATTAGAGGTGGGGAATCAGAGGCGGGGAATCAGAGGCGAGGAATAAGAGGCAGGGTATCAGATGAAGGGAATCAGATGAAGGGAAACTGAGGCGGGGAATCTGAGGTGGGGAATCTGAGGTGGGGAATCTGAGGTGGGGTAACTGAGGCGGGGAATCTGAGGCGGGGAATCTGAGGCAGGGAATCTGAGGCGGGGAATCAGATGAGGGGAATCAGAGGCAGGGAATCAGAGGCGGGGAATCAGAGGCGGGGAATCAGAGGCGGGGAATCAGAGGCGGGGAATCAGAGGCGGGGAATTAGAGGCAGGGAATCAGATGAAGGGAATCAGATGAAGGGAATCTGAGGCAGGGAATCTGAGGCGGGGAATTTGAGGCGGGGAATCTGAGGCGGGGAATCTGAGGCGGGGAATCAGAGGCGGGGAATCCGAGGAGGGGAATCAGAGCCGGGGAATCAGAGCCGGGGAATCAGAGCCGGGGAATCAGAGGCGGGGAATCAGAGGCAGGGAATCTGAGGCAGGGAATCTGAGGCAGGGAATCTGAGGCGGGGAATCAGAGGCGGGGAATAAGAGGCGGGGAATCAGAGGCGGTAAATCAGAGGCGGGGAATCAGAGGCGGGGAATAAGAGGCAGGGAATCTGATGAAGGGAATCAGTTGAAGGGAATCTGAGGCAGGGAATCTGAGGCAGGGAATCTGAGGCAGGGAATCAGAGCCGGGGAATCTGAGGTGGGGAATCAGAGGCGGGGAATTAGAGGCAGGGAATCTGAGGCAGGGAATCTGAGGCAGGGAATCTGAGGCGGGGAATCAGATGCGGGGAATCAGAGGCGGGGAATCAGAGGCAGGGAATCTGAGGCAGGGAACCTGAGGCAGGGAATCAGATGAAGGGAATCTGCGACAGGGAATCTGCGGCAGGGAATCTGAGGCAGGGAATCTGAGGCGGGGAATCTGAGGCGGGGAATCTGAGGCGGGGAATCAGATGCGGGGAATCTGAGGCGGGGAATCTGAGGCGGGGAATCTGAGGCAGGGAATCTGAGGCAGGGAATCAGAGGCGGGGAATCAGAGGCGGGGAATCAGAGGCGGGGAATCAGAGGCGGGGAATCAGAGGCGGGGAATCAGAGGCTGGGAATTAGAGGCGGGGAATCAGAGGCGTTGAATCAGAGGCGGGGAATCAGAGGCGGGGATTAAGAGGCAGGGAATCAGATGAAGGGAATCAGATGAAGGGAATCTGAGGCAGGGAATCTGAGGCAGGGAATCTGAGGCGGGGAATCAGAGCTGGGGAATCTGAGGTGGGGAATAAGAGGCGGGGAATCAGAGGCGGGGAATAAGAGGCAGGGAATCAGATGAAAGGAATCAAATGACGGGAATCTGAGGCAGGGAATCTGAGGCAGGGAATCTGAGGCGGCGAATCAGAGGCGGGGAATCAGAGGTGGGGAATTAGAGGCGGGGAATCAGAGGCGGGGAATCAGAGGCGAGGAATAAGAGGCAGGGTATCAGATGAAGGGAATCAGATGAAGGGAATCTGCGGCAGGGAATCTGCGGCAGGGAATCTGAGGCAGGGAATCTGAGGCGGGGAATCTGAGGCGGGGAATCTGAGGCGGGGAATCTGAGGCGGGAAATCTGAGGCGCAGAATCTGAGGCGGGGAATCTGAGGCAGGGAATCAGAGGTGGGGAATCAGAGGCGGGGAATCAGAGGCGGGGAATCAGAGGCGGGGAATCAGAGGCTGGGAATCAGAGGCGGGGAATCACAGTCGGGGAATCAGAGGCGGGGAATCAGAGGCGGGGAATAAGAGGCAGGGAATCAGATGAAGGGAATCAGATGAAGGGAATCTGAGGCAGGGAATCTGAGGCAGGGAATCTGAGGCAGGGAATCAGAGCCGGGGAATCTGAGGCGGGGAATCAGAGGCGGGTAATCAGAGGCAGGGAATGAGAGGCGGGGAATGAGAGGCGGGGAATCAGAGGCGGGGAATAAGAGGCAGGGATCAGATGAAGGGAATCAGATGAAGGGAATCTGAGGCAGGGAATCTGAGGCAGGGAATCAGAGCCGGGGAATCTGAGGCGGTGAATCAGAGGCGAGGAATCAGAGGCGGGGAATCAGAGGCGGGGAATCAGAGGCGGGGAATCAGATGCGGGGAATCAGAGGCAGGGAATCTGAGGCAGGGTATCTGAGGCAGGGAATCTGAGGCGGGAAATCAGAGGCGGGGAATCAGAGGCGGGGAATCAGAGGCGGGAAATAAGAGGCGGGGAATCAGAGGCGGGGAATAAGAGGCAGGGAATCAGATGAAAGGAATCAAATGACGGGAATCTGAGGCAGGGAATCTGAGGCAGGGAATCTGAGGCGGGGAATCAGAGGCGGGGAATCAGAGGTGGGGAATTAGAGGTGGGGAATCAGAGGCGGGGAATCAGAGGCGAGGAATAAGAGGCAGGGTATCAGATGAAGGGAATTAGATGAAGGGAAACTGAGGCGGGGAATCTGAGGTGGGGAATCTGAGGTGGGGATTCTGAGGTGGGGTAACTGAGGCGGGGAATCTGAGGCGGGGAATCTGAGGCAGGGAATCTGAGGCGGGGAATCAGAGGCAGGGAATCAGAGGCGGGGAATCAGAGGCGGGGAATCAGAGGCGGGGAATCAGAGGCGGGGAATCAGAGGCGGGGAATTAGAGGCAGGGAATCAGATGAAGGGAATCAGATGAAGGGAATCTGAGGCAGGGAATCTGAGGCGGGGAATTTGAGGCGGGGAATCTGAGGCGGGGAATCAGAGGCGGGGAATCCGAGGTGGGGAATCAGAGCCGGGTAATCAGAGCCGGGGAATCAGAGCCGGGGAATCAGAGGCGGGGAATCAGAGGCAGGGAATCTGAGGCAGGGAATCTGAGGCAGGGAATCTGAGGCGGGGAATCAGAGGCGGGGAATCAGAGGCGGGGAAACAGAGGCGGTAAATCAGAGGCGGGGAATCAGAGGCGGGGAATAAGAGGCAGGGAATCTGATGAAGGGAATCAGTTGAAGGGAATCTGAGGCAGGGAATCTGAGGCAGGGAATCTGAGGCAGGGAATCAGAGCCGGGGAATCTGAGGTGGGGAATCAGAGGCGGGGAATTAGAGGCAGGGAATCTGAGGCAGGGAATCTGAGGCGGGGAATCAGATGCGGGGAATCAGAGGCGGGGAATCAGAGGCAGGGAATCTGAGGCAGGGAACCTGAGGCAGGGAATCAGATGAAGGGAATCTGCGGCAGGGAATCTGCGGCAGGGAATCTGAGGCAGGGAATCTGAGGCGGGGAATCTGAGGCGGGGAATCTGAGGCGGGGAATCTGAGGCGGGGAATCTGAGGCGGGGAATCTGAGGCAGGGAATCTGAGGCAGGGAATCAGAGTCGGGGAATCAGAGGCGGGGAATCAGAGGCGGGGAATCAGAGGCGGGGAATCAGAGGCGGGGAATAAGAGGCCGGGAATCAGATGAAGGGAATCAGATGAAGGGAATCTGAGGCAGAGAATCTGAGGCAGGGAATCTGAGGCAGGGAATCAGAGCCGGGGAATCTGAGGCGGGGAATCAGAGGCGGGTAATCAGAGGCGGGGAATCAGAGGCGGGGAATCAGAGGCGGGGAATCAGAGGCGGGGAATAAGAGGCAGGGATCAGATGAAGGGAATCAGATGAAGGGAATCTGAGGCAGGGAATCTGAGGCAGGGAATCAGAGCCGGGGAATCTGAGGCGGGGAATCAGAGGCGGGGAATCAGAGGCGGGGAATCAGAGGCGGGGAATCAGAGGCGGGGAATCAGATGCGGGGAATCAGAGGCAGGGAATCTGAGGCAGGGTATCTGAGGCAGGGAATCTGAGGCGTGAAATCAGAGGCGGGGAAACAGAGGCGGGGAATCAGAGGCGGTGAATAAGAGGCGGGGAATCAGAGGCGGGGAATAAGAGGCAGGGAATCAGATGAAAGGAATCAAATGACGGGAATCTGAGGCAGGGAATCTGAGGCAGGGAATCTGAGGCGGGGAATCAGAGGCGGGGAATCAGAGGTGGGGAATTAGAGGCGGGGAATCAGAGGCGGGGAATCAGAGGCGAGGAATAAGAGGCAGGGTATCAGATGAAGGGAATCAGATGTAGGGAATCTGAGGCGGGGAATCTGAGGTGGGGAATCTGAGGCGAGGAATCTGAGGCGGGGAAACAGAGGCGGGGAATCAGAGGCGGGGATTCAGACGCGCGGAATCAGAGGCGGGGAATCAGAGGCGGGGAATCAGAGGCGGGGAATCAGAGGCGTGGAATCAGAGGCGGGGTATCAGAGGCGGGGAATAAGGGGCAGAGAATCAGATGATGGGAATCAGATGCGGGGAATCAGAGGCAGGGAATCTGAGGCAGGGAATCTGAGGCAGGGAATTTGAGGCAGGGAATCAGAGCCGGGGAATCTGAGGCGGGGAATCAGAGGTGGGGAATCAGAGGCGGAAAATCAGAGTTGGTGAATCAGATGCGGGGAATCAGAGGCAGGGAATCTGAGGCAGGGAATCTGAGGCAGGGAATCTGAGGCGGGGAATCAAAGGCGGGGAATCAGAGGCGGAGAATCAGAGGCGGGGAATCAGAGGCGGGGAATAAGAGGCAGGGAATCAGATGAAGGGAATCAGTTGAAGGGAATCTGAGGCAGGGAATCTGAGGCAGGGAATCTGAGGCAGGGAATCAGAGCCGGGGAATCTGAGGTGGGGAATCAGAGGCGTGGAATTAGAGGCAGGGAATCTGAGGCAGGGAATCTGAGGCGGGGAATCTGAGGCGGGGAATCAGATGCGGGGAATCAGAGGCGGGCAATCAGTTGCAGGGAATCAGAGGCGGGGAATCAGATGTGGGGAATCAGAGGCGTGGAATCAGAGGCGGGGAATCAGAGGCGTGGAATCAGAGGCGGGGTATCAGAGGCGGGGAATCAGAGGCGGGGAATCAGAGGCGGGGAATCAGAGGCGGGGAATCAGAGGCGGGGTATCAGAGGCGGGGAATCAGAGGCGGGAAATAAGAGGCAGGGAATCAGATGAAGGGAATCAGATGAAGGGAATCTGAGTCAGGGAATCTGAGGCGGGGAATTTGAGGCGGGGAATCTGAGGCGCGGAATCGGAGGTGGGGAATCAGAGGCGGGGAATCAGAGGCGGGGAACAGAGGCGTGGAATCAGAGGAGGGGAATCTGAGGCGGGAAATAAGAGGCGGGGAATCAGAGGCGGGGAATCAGAGGCTGGGAATCAGAGGCGGGGAATCAGAGGCGGGGAATCAGAGGCGGGGAATCAGAGTTGGGGAATAAGAGGTAGAGAATCAGATGTAGGGAATCAGATGAAGGGAATCTGAGGCAGGGAATCTGAGGCAGGGAATCAGATCCGGGGAATCTGAGGCGGGGAATCAGAGGCGGGGAATCAGAGGCGGGGAATCAGAGGCGGGGAATAAGAGGCAGGGAATCAGATGAAGGGAATCAGATGAAGGGAATCTGAGGCAGGGAATCTGAGGCGGGGAATCTGAGGCGGGGAATCTGAGGCGGGGAATCAGAGGCGGGGAATCAGAGGCAGGAAATCTGAGGCAGGGAATATGAGGAGGGGAATCAGAGGCGGGGAATCAGAGGCGGGGAATCAGAGGCGGGTAATCAGAGGCAGGGAATGAGAGGCGGGGAATGAGAGGCGGGGAATCAGAGGCGGGGAATAAGAGGCAGGGATCAGATGAAGGGAATCAGATGAAGGGAATCTGAGGCAGGGAATCTGAGGCAGGGAATCAGAGCCGGGGAATCTGAGGCGGTGAATCAGAGGCGAGGAATCAGAGGCGGGGAATCAGAGGCGGGGAATCAGAGGCGGGGAATCAGATGCGGGGAATCAGAGGCAGGGAATCTGAGGCAGGGTATCTGAGGCAGGGAATCTGAGGCAGGAAATCAGAGGCGGGGAATCAGAGGCGGGGAATCAGAGGCGGGAAATAAGAGGCGGGGAATCAGAGGCGGGGAATAAGAGGCAGGGAATCAGATGAAAGGAATCAAATGACGGGAATCTGAGGCAGGGAATCTGAGGCAGGGAATCTGAGGCGGGGAATCAGAGGCGGGGAATCAGAGGTGGGGAATTAGAGGTGGGGAATCAGAGGCGGGGAATCAGAGGCGAGGAATAAGAGGCAGGGTATCAGATGAAGGGAATTAGATGAAGGGAAACTGAGGCGGGGAATCTGAGGTGGGGAATCTGAGGTGGGGATTCTGAGGTGGGGTAACTGAGGCGGGGAATCTGAGGCGGGGAATCTGAGGCAGGGAATCTGAGGCGGGGAATCAGATGCGGGGAATCAGAGGCAGGGAATCAGAGGCGGGGAATCAGAGGCGGGGAATCAGAGGCGGGGAATCAGAGGCGGGGAATCAGAGGCGGGGAATTAGAGGCAGGGAATCAGATGAAGGGAATCAGATGAAGGGAATCTGAGGCAGGGAATCTGAGGCGGGGAATTTGAGGCGGGGAATCTGAGGCGGGGAATCAGAGGCGGGGAATCCGAGGTGGGGAATCAGAGCCGGGTAATCAGAGCCGGGGAATCAGAGCCGGGGAATCAGAGGCGGGGAATCAGAGGCAGGGAATCTGAGGCAGGGAATCTGAGGCAGGGAATCTGAGGCGGGGAATCAGAGGCGGGGAATCAGAGGCGGGGAAACAGAGGCGGTAAATCAGAGGCGGGGAATCAGAGGCGGGGAATAAGAGGCAGGGAATCTGATGAAGGGAATCAGTTGAAGGGAATCTGAGGCAGGGAATCTGAGGCAGGGAATCTGAGGCAGGGAATCAGAGCCGGGGAATCTGAGGTGGGGAATCAGAGGCGGGGAATTAGAGGCAGGGAATCTGAGGCAGGGAATCTGAGGCGGGGAATCAGATGCGGGGAATCAGAGGCGGGGAATCAGAGGCAGGGAATCTGAGGCAGGGAACCTGAGGCAGGGAATCAGATGAAGGGAATCTGCGGCAGGGAATCTGCGGCAGGGAATCTGAGGCAGGGAATCTGAGGCGGGGAATCTGAGGCGGGGAATCTGAGGCGGGGAATCTGAGGCGGGGAATCTGAGGCGGGGAATCTGAGGCAGGGAATCTGAGGCAGGGAATCAGAGTCGGGGAATCAGAGGCGGGGAATCAGAGGCGGGGAATCAGAGGCGGGGAATCAGAGGCGGGGAATAAGAGGCCGGGAATCAGATGAAGGGAATCAGATGAAGGGAATCTGAGGCAGAGAATCTGAGGCAGGGAATCTGAGGCAGGGAATCAGAGCCGGGGAATCTGAGGCAGGGAATCAGAGGCGGGTAATCAGAGGCGGGGAATCAGAGGCGGGGAATCAGAGGCGGGGAATCAGAGGCGGGGAATAAGAGGCAGGGATCAGATGAAGGGAATCAGATGAAGGGAATCTGAGGCAGGGAATCTGAGGCAGGGAATCAGAGCCGGGGAATCTGAGGCGGGGAATCAGAGGCGGGGAATCAGAGGCGGGGAATCAGAGGCGGGGAATCAGAGGCGGGGAATCAGATGCGGGGAATCAGAGGCAGGGAATCTGAGGCAGGGTATCTGAGGCAGGGAATCTGAGGCGGGAAATCAGAGGCGGGGAAACAGAGGCGGGGAATCAGAGGCGGTGAATAAGAGGCGGGGAATCAGAGGCGGGGAATAAGAGGCAGGGAATCAGATGAAAGGAATCAAATGACGGGAATCTGAGGCAGGGAATCTGAGGCAGGGAATCTGAGGCGGGGAATCAGAGGCGGGGAATCAGAGGTGGGGAATTAGAGGCGGGGAATCAGAGGCGGGGAATCAGAGGCGAGGAATAAGAGGCAGGGTATCAGATGAAGGGAATCAGATGTAGGGAATCTGAGGCGGGGAATCTGAGGTGGGGAATCTGAGGCGAGGAATCTGAGGCGGGGAAACAGAGGCGGGGAATCAGAGGCGGGGATTCAGACGCGCGGAATCAGAGGCGGGGAATCAGAGGCGGGGAATCAGAGGCGGGGAATCAGAGGCGGGGAATCAGAGGCGGGGTATCAGAGGCGGGGAATAAGGGGCAGAGAATCAGATGATGGGAATCAGATGCGGGGAATCAGAGGCAGGGAATCTGAGGCAGGGAATCTGAGGCAGGGAATTTGAGGCAGGGAATCAGAGCCGGGGAATCTGAGGCGGGGAATCAGAGGTGGGGAATCAGAGGCGGAAAATCAGAGTTGGTGAATCAGATGCGGGGAATCAGAGGCAGGGAATCTGAGGCAGGGAATCTGAGGCAGGGAATCTGAGGCGGGGAATCAAAGGCGGGGAATCAGAGGCGGAGAATCAGAGGCGGGGAATCAGAGGCGGGGAATAAGAGGCAGGGAATCAGATGAAGGGAATCAGTTGAAGGGAATCTGAGGCAGGGAATCTGAGGCAGGGAATCTGAGGCAGGGAATCAGAGCCGGGGAATCTGAGGTGGGGAATCAGAGGCGTGGAATTAGAGGCAGGGAATCTGAGGCAGGGAATCTGAGGCGGGGAATCTGAGGCGGGGAATCAGATGCGGGGAATCAGAGGCGGGCAATCAGCTGCAGGGAATCAGAGGCGGGGAATCAGATGTGGGGAATCAGAGGCGTGGAATCAGAGGCGGGGAATCAGAGGCGTGGAATCAGAGGCGGGGTATCAGAGGCGGGGAATCAGAGGCGGGGAATCAGAGGCGGGGAATCAGAGGCGGGGAATCAGAGGCGGGGTATCAGAGGCGGGGAATCAGAGGCGGGAAATAAGAGGCAGGGAATCAGATGAAGGGAATCAGATGAAGGGAATCTGAGTCAGGGAATCTGAGGCGGGGAATTTGAGGCGGGGAATCTGAGGCGCGGAATCGGAGGTGGGGAATCAGAGGCGGGGAATCAGAGGCGGGGAACAGAGGCGTGGAATCAGAGGAGGGGAATCTGAGGCGGGAAATAAGAGGCGGGGAATCAGAGGCGGGGAATCAGAGGCTGGGAATCAGAGGCGGGGAATCAGAGGCGGGGAATCAGAGGCGGGGAATCAGAGTTGGGGAATAAGAGGTAGAGAATCAGATGTAGGGAATCAGATGAAGGGAATCTGAGGCAGGGAATCTGAGGCAGGGAATCAGATCCGGGGAATCTGAGGCGGGGAATCAGAGGCGGGGAATCAGAGGCGGGGAATCAGAGGCGGGGAATAAGAGGCAGGGAATCAGATGAAGGGAATCAGATGAAGGGAATCTGAGGCAGGGAATCTGAGGCGGGGAATCTGAGGCGGGGAATCTGAGGCGGGGAATCAGAGGCGGGGAATCAGAGGCAGGAAATCTGAGGCAGGGAATATGAGGAGGGGAATCAGAGGCGGGGAATCAGAGGCGGGGAATCAGAGGCGGGGAATCAGAGGCAGGGTATCAGAGGCGGGGAATAAGAGGCAGGGAATCAGATGAAGGGAATCAGATGAAGGGAATCTGAGGCAGGGAATCTGATGCAGGGAATCTGAGGCAGGGAATCAGAGCCGGGGAATCTGAGGTGGGGAATCAGAGGCGGGGAATTAGAGGCAGGGAATCTGAGGCAGGGAATCTGAGGCAGGGAATCTGAGGCGGGGAATCGGAGGCGGGGAATCAGATGCGGGGAATCAGAGGCAGGGAATCTGAGGCAGGGAATCTGAGGCAGGGAATCAGATGAAGGGAATCTGCGGCAGGGAATCTACGGCAGGGAATCTGAGGCAGGGAATCTGAGGCAGGGATTTAGAGTTAGGGAATCAGATGAAGGGAATCAGATGAAGGGAATCTGAGGCAGGGAATCTGAGGCAGGGTATCTGAGGCGGGGAATCTGAGGCGGGGAATCTGAGGCGGGGAATCTGAGGCAGGGAATCAGGGCTGGGGAATCTGAGGCGGGGACTCAGAGGCGGGGAATCAGAGGCGGGGAATCAGAGGCGGGGAATCAGAGGCTGGGAATCAGAGGCAGGGAATCTGAGGCAGGGTATCTGAGGCAGGAAATCTGAGGCGGGGAATCAGAGGCGGGGAATCAGAGGCGGGGAATCAGAGGCGGGGAATAAGAGGTGGGGAATCAGTGGCTGGGAATAAGAGGCAGGGAATAAGATGAAGGGAATCAGATGACGGGAATCTGAGGCTGGGAATCTGAGGCAGGGAATCTGAGGCGGGGAATCAGAGGCGGGGAATCAGAGGCGGGGAATTAGAGGCGGGGAATCAGAGGTGAGGAATAAGAGGCAGGGTATCAGATGAAGGGAATCAGATGAAGGGAATCTGAGGCAGGGAATCTGAGGCAGGGAATCTGAGGCGGGGAATTTGAGGCGGGGAATCAGAGGCGGGGAATCGGAGGCGGGGAATCAGAGGCGGGGAATCAGTGGCGGGGAATCAGAGGCGGGGAATCAGAGGCAGGGAATCTGAGGAAGGGAATCTGAGCCAGGTAATCTGAGGCGGGGAATCAGAGGCGGGGAATCAGAGCTGGGGAATCTGAGGTGGGGAATAAGAGGCGGGGAATCAGAGGCGGGGAATAAGAGGCAGGGAATCAGATGAAAGGAATCAAATGACGGGAATCTGAGGCAGGGAATCTGAGGCAGGGAATCTGAGGCGGCGAATCAGAGGCGGGGAATCAGAGGTGGGGAATTAGAGGCGGGGAATCAGAGGCGGGGAATCAGAGGCGAGGAATAAGAGGCAGGGTATCAGATGAAGGGAATCAGATGAAGGGAATCTGCGGCAGGGAATCTGCGGCAGGGAATCTGAGGCAGGGAATCTGAGGCGGGGAATCTGAGGCGGGGAATCTGAGGCGGGGAATCTGAGGCGGGAAATCTGAGGCGCAGAATCTGAGGCGGGGAATCTGAGGCAGGGAATCAGAGGCGGGGAATCAGAGGCGGGGAATCAGAGGCGGGGAATCAGAGGCGGGGAATCAGAGGCTGGGAATCAGAGGCGGGGAATCACAGTCGGGGAATCAGAGGCGGGGAATCAGAGGCGGGGAATAAGAGGCAGGGAATCAGATGAAGGGAATCAGATGAAGGGAATCTGAGGCAGGGAATCTGAGGCAGGGAATCTGAGGCAGGGAATCAGAGCCGGGGAATCTGAGGCGGGGAATCAGAGGCGGGTAATCAGAGGCGGGGAATGAGAGGCGGGGAATGAGAGGCGGGGAATCAGAGGCGGGGAATAAGAGGCAGGGATCAGATGAAGGGAATCAGATGAAGGGAATCTGAGGCAGGGAATCTGAGGCAGGGAATCAGAGCCGGGGAATCTGAGGCGGTGAATCAGAGGCGAGGAATCAGAGGCGGGGAATCAGAGGCGGGGAATCAGAGGCGGGGAATCAGATGCGGGGAATCAGAGGCAGGGAATCTGAGGCAGGGTATCTGAGGCAGGGAATCTGAGGCGGGAAATCAGAGGCGGGGAATCAGAGGCGGGGAATCAGAGGCGGGAAATAAGAGGCGGGGAATCAGAGGCGGGGAATAAGAGGCAGGGAATCAGATGAAAGGAATCAAATGACGGGAATCTGAGGCAGGGAATCTGAGGCAGGGAATCTGAGGCGGGGAATCAGAGGCGGGGAATCAGAGGTGGGGAATTAGAGGTGGGGAATCAGAGGCGGGGAATCAGAGGCGAGGAATAAGAGGCAGGGTATCAGATGAAGGGAATTAGATGAAGGGAAACTGAGGCGGGGAATCTGAGGTGGGGAATCTGAGGTGGGGATTCTGAGGTGGGGTAACTGAGGCGGGAAATCTGAGGCGGGGAATCTGAGGCAGGGAATCTGAGGCGGGGAATCAGATGCGGGGAATCAGAGGCAGGGAATCAGAGGCGGGGAATCAGAGGCGGGGAATTAGAGGCGGGGAATCAGAGGCGGGGAATCAGAGGCGGGGAATTAGAGGCAGGGAATCAGATGAAGGGAATCAGATGAAGGGAATCTGAGGCAGGGAATCTGAGGCGGGGAATTTGAGGCGGGGAATCTGAGGCGGGGAATCAGAGGCGGGGAATCCGAGGTGGGGAATCAGAGCCGGGTAATCAGAGCCGGGGAATCAGAGCCGGGGAATCAGAGGCGGGGAATCAGAGGCAGGGAATCTGAGGCAGGGAATCTGAGGCAGGGAATCTGAGGCGGGGAATCAGAGGCGGGGAATGAGAGGCGGGGAAACAGAGGCGGTAAATCAGAGGCGGGGAATCAGAGGCGGGGAATAAGAGGCAGGGAATCTGATGAAGGGAATCAGTTGAAGGGAATCTGAGGCAGGGAATCTGAGGCAGGGAATCTGAGGCAGGGAATCCGAGCCGGGGAATCTGAGGTGGGGAATCAGAGGCGGGGAATTAGAGGCAGGGAATCTGAGGCAGGGAATCTGAGGCGGGGAATCAGATGCGGGGAATCAGAGGCGGGGAATCAGAGGCAGGGAATCTGAGGCAGGGAACCTGAGGCAGGGAATCAGATGAAGGGAATCTGCGGCAGGGAATCTGCGGCAGGGAATCTGAGGCAGGGAATCTGAGGCGGGGAATCTGAGGCGGGGAATCTGAGGCGGGGAATCTGAGGCGGGGAATCTGAGGCGGGGAATCTGAGGCAGGGAATCTGAGGCAGGGAATCAGAGTCGGGGAATCAGAGGCGGGGAATCAGAGGCGGGGAATCAGAGGCGGGGAATCAGAGGCGGGGAATAAGAGGCCGGGAATCAGATGAAGGGAATCAGATGAAGGGAATCTGAGGCAGAGAATCTGAGGCAGGGAATCTGAGGCAGGGAATCAGAGCCGGGGAATCTGAGGCGGGGAATCAGAGGCGGGTAATCAGAGGCGGGGAATCAGAGGCGGGGAATCAGAGGCGGGGAATCAGAGGCGGGGAATAAGAGGCAGGGATCAGATGAAGGGAATCAGATGAAGGGAATCTGAGGCAGGGAATCTGAGGCAGGGAATCAGAGCCGGGGAATCTGAGGCGGGGAATCAGAGGCGGGGAATCAGAGGCGGGGAATCAGAGGCGGGGAATCAGAGGCGGGGAATCAGATGCGGGGAATCAGAGGCAGGGAATCTGAGGCAGGGTATCTGAGGCAGGGAATCTGAGGCGGGAAATCAGAGGCGGGGAATCAGAGGCGGGGAATCAGAGGCGGTGAATAAGAGGCGGGGAATCAGAGGCGGGGAATAAGAGGCAGGGAATCAGATGAAAGGAATCAAATGACGGGAATCTGAGGCAGGGAATCTGAGGCAGGGAATCTGAGGCGGGGAATCAGAGGCGGGGAATCAGAGGTGGGGAATTAGAGGCGGGGAATCAGAGGCGGGGAATCAGAGGCGAGGAATAAGAGGCAGGGTATCAGATGAAGGGAATCAGATGTAGGGAATCTGAGGCGGGGAATCTGAGGTGGGGAATCTGAGGCGAGGAATCTGAGGCGGGGAAACAGAGGCGGGGAATCAGAGGCGGGGATTCAGACGCGCGGAATCAGAGGCGGGGAATCAGAGGCGGGGAATCAGAGGCGGGGAATCAGAGGCGGGGAATCAGAGGCGGGGTATCAGAGGCGGGGAATAAGGGGCAGAGAATCAGATGATGGGAATCAGATGCGGGGAATCAGAGGCAGGGAATCTGAGGCAGGGAATCTGAGGCAGGGAATTTGAGGCAGGGAATCAGAGCCGGGGAATCTGAGGCGGGGAATCAGAGGTGGGGAATCAGAGGCGGAAAATCAGAGTTGGTGAATCAGATGCGGGGAATCAGAGGCAGGGAATCTGAGGCAGGGAATCTGAGGCAGGGAATCTGAGGCGGGGAATCAAAGGCGGGGAATCAGAGGCGGAGAATCAGAGGCGGGGAATCAGAGGCGGGGAATAAGAGGCAGGGAATCAGATGAAGGGAATCAGTTGAAGGGAATCTGAGGCAGGGAATCTGAGGCAGGGAATCTGAGGCAGGGAATCAGAGCCGGGGAATCTGAGGTGGGGAATCAGAGGCGTGGAATTAGAGGCAGGGAATCTGAGGCAGGGAATCTGAGGCGGGGAATCTGAGGCGGGGAATCAGATGCGGGGAATCAGAGGCGGGCAATCAGTTGCAGGGAATCAGAGGCGGGGAATCAGATGTGGGGAATCAGAGGCGTGGAATCAGAGGCGGGGAATCAGAGGCGTGGAATCAGAGGCGGGGTATCAGAGGCGGGGAATCAGAGGCGGGGAATCAGAGGCGGGGAATCAGAGGCGGGGAATCAGAGGCGGGGTATCAGAGGCGGGGAATCAGAGGCGGGAAATAAGAGGCAGGGAATCAGATGAAGGGAATCAGATGAAGGGAATCTGAGTCAGGGAATCTGAGGCGGGGAATTTGAGGCGGGGAATCTGAGGCGCGGAATCGGAGGTGGGGAATCAGAGGCGGGGAATCAGAGGCGGGGAACAGAGGCGTGGAATCAGAGGAGGGGAATCTGAGGCGGGGAATAAGAGGCGGGGAATCAGAGGCGGGGAATCAGAGGCGGGGAATCAGAGGCGGGGAATCAGAGGCGGGGAATCAGAGGCGGGGAATCAGAGTTGGGGAATAAGAGGTAGAGAATCAGATGTAGGGAATCAGATGAAGGGAATCTGAGGCAGGGAATCTGAGGCAGGGAATCAGATCCGGGGAATCTGAGGCGGGGAATCAGAGGCGGGGAATCAGAGGCCGGGAATCAGAGGCGGGGAATAAGAGGCAGGGAATCAGATGAAGGGAATCAGATGAAGGGAATCTGAGGCAGGGAATCTGAGGCGGGGAATCTGAGGCGGGGAATCTGAGGCGGGGAATCAGAGGCGGGGAATCAGAGGCAGGAAATCTGAGGCGGGGAATCTGAGGCAGGGAATCAGCGGGGGTATCTGAGGTGGGGAATCAGAGGCGCGGAATCAGAGGCGGGAAATCAGTGGTGGGGAATCAGAGTCGGGGAATCAGACTCGGGGAATCAGAGGCAGGGAATCTGAGGCAGGAAATCTGAGGCGGGGAATCTGAGGTGGGGAATCAGAGGCAGGGAATCAGAAACGGGGAATCAGAGGTGTGGAATCAGAGGCGGGGAAACAGAGGCGGGGAATAAGAGGCAGGGAATCAGATGAAGGGATTCAGATGAAGGGAATCTGAGGCATGGAATCTGAGGCAGGGAATCTGAGGTGGGTAATCTGAGGCGGGGAATCAGAGGTGGGGAATCAGAGGCGGGGAATCAGAGGCGGGGAATCAGAGGCGGGGAATCAGAGGCGGGGAATCAGAGGCAAGGAATCCTAGGCAGGGAATCTGAGGCAGGGAATCTGAGGCGGGGAATCAGAGGCGTGGAATCAGAGACGGGGAATCAGAGGCGGGTAATCAGAGGCGGGGAATCAGAGGCGGGGAATAAGAGGCAGGGAATCAGATGAAGGGAATCAGATGAAGGGAATGTGAGGCAGGGAATCTGAGGCAGGGAATCTGAGGCGGGGAATCAGAGGCGGGGAATCAGAGGCGGGGAATCAGAGGCGGTAAATCAGAGGCGGGGAATCAGAGGCGGTAAATCAGAGGCGGGGAATCAGAGGCGGGGAATAAGAGGCCGGGAATCAGATGAAGGGAATCAGATGAAGGGAATCTGAGGCAGAGAATCTGAGGCAGGGAATCTGAGGCAGGGAATCAGAGCCGGGGAATCTGAGGCGGGGAATCAGAGTCGGGTAATCAGAGGCGGGGAATCAGAGGCGGGGAATCAGAGGTGGGGAATCAGAGGCGGGGAATAAGAGGCAGGGATCAGATGAAGGGAATCAGATGAAGGGAATCTGAGGCAGGGAATCTGAGGCAGGGAATCAGAGCCGGGGAATCTGAGGCGGGGAATCAGAGGCGGGGAATCAGAGGCGGGGAATCAGAGGCGGGGAATCAGAGGCGGGGAATCAGATGCGGGGAATCAGAGGCAGGGAATCTGAGGCAGGGTATCTGAGGCAGGGAATCTGAGGCGGGAAATCAGAGGCGGGGAATCAGAGGCGGGGAATCAGAGGCGGTGAATAAGAGGCGGGGAATCAGAGGCGGGGAATAAGAGGCAGGGAATCAGATGAAAGGAATCAAATGACGGAAATCTGAGGCAGGGAACCTGAGGCAGGGAATCTGAGGCGGGGAATCAGAGGCGGGGAATCAGAGGTGGGGAATTAGAGGCGGGGAATCAGAGGCGGGGAATCAGAGGCGAGGAATAAGAGGCAGGGTATCAGATGAAGGGAATCAGATGTAGGGAATCTGAGGCGGGGAATCTGAGGTGGGGAATCTGAGGCGAGGAATCTGAGGCGGGGAAACAGAGGCGGGGAATCAGAGGCGGGGATTCAGACGCGCGGAATCAGAGGCGGGGAATCAGAGGCGGGGAATCAGAGGCGGGGAATCAGAGGCGGGGAATCAGAGGCGGGGTATCAGAGGCGGGGAATAAGGGGCAGAGAATCAGATGATGGGAATCAGATGCGGGGAATCAGAGGCAGGGAATCTGAGGCAGGGAATCTGAGGCAGGGAATTTGAGGCAGGGAATCAGAGCCGGGGAATCTGAGGCGGGGAATCAGAGGCAAGGAATCAGAGGCGGAAAATCAGAGTTGGTGAATCAGATGCGGGGAATCAGAGGCAGGGAATCTGAGGCAGGGAATCTGAGGCAGGGAATCTGAGGCGGGGAATCAAAGGCGGGGAATCAGAGGCGGAGAATCAGAGGCGGGGAATCAGAGGCGGGGAATAAGAGGCAGGGAATCAGATGAAGGGAATCAGTTGAAGGGAATCTGAGGCAGGGAATCTGAGGCAGGGAATCTGAGGCAGGGAATCAGAGCCGGGGAATCTGAGGTGGGGAATCAGAGGCGGGGAATTAGAGGCAGGGAATCTGAGGAAGGGAATCTGAGGCAGGGAATCTGAGGCAGGGAATCAGATGTGGGGAATCAGAGGCGGGCAATCAGTTGCAGGGAATCAGAGGCGGGGAATCAGATGTGGGGAATCAGAGGCGTGGAATCAGAGGCGGGGAATCAGAGGCGTTGAATCAGAGGCGGGGTATCAGAGGCGGGGAATCAGAGGCGGGGAATCAGAGGCGGGGAATCAGAGGCGGGGAATCAGAGGCGGGGTATCAGAGGCGGGGAATCAGAGGCGGGAAATAAGAGGCAGGGAATCAGATGAAGGGAATCTGCGGCAGGGAATCTGCGGCAGGGAATCTGAGGCAGGGAATCTGAGGCGGGGAATCTGAGGCGGGGAATCTGAGGCGGGGAATCTGAGGCGGGGAATCTGAGGCGGGGAATCTGAGGCAGGGAATCTGAGGCAGGGAATCAGAGGCGGGGAATCAGAGGCGGGGAATCAGAGGCGGGGAATCAGAGGCGGTGAATCAGAGGCGGGGAATCAGAGGCTGGGAATCAGAGGCGGGGAATCAGAGGCGGGGAGTCAGAGGCGGGGAATCAGAGGCGGGGAATAAGAGGCCGGGTTCAGATGAAGGGAATCAGATGAAGGGAATCTGAGGCAGAGAATCTGAGGCAGGGAATCTGAGGCAGGGATTCAGAGCCGGGGAATCTGAGGCGGGGAATCAGAGGCGGGTAATCAGAGGCGGGGAATCAGAGGCGGGGAATCAGAGGCGGGGAATCAGAGGCGGGGAATAAGAGGCAGGGATCAGATGAAGGGAATCAGATGAAGGGAATCTGAGGCAGGGAATCTGAGGCAGGGAATCAGAGCCGGGGAATCTGAGGCGGGGAATCAGAGGCGGGGAATCAGAGGCGGGGAATCAGAGGCGGGAAATCAGAGGCGGGGAATCAGATGCGGGGAATCAGAGGCAGGGAATCTGAGGCAGGGTATCTGAGGCAGGGAATCTGAGGCGGGAAATCAGAGGCGGGGAATCAGAGGCGGGGAATCAGAGGCGGTGAATAAGAGGCGGGGAATCATAGGCGGGGAATAAGAGGCAGGGAATCAGATGAAAGGAATCAAATGACGGGAATCTGAGGCAGGGAATCTGAGGCAGGGAATCTGAGGCGAGGAATCAGAGGCGGGGAATCAGAGGTGGGGAATTAGAGGCGGGGAATCAGAGGCGGGGAATCAGAGGCGAGGAATAAGAGGCAGGGTATCAGATGAAGGGAATCAGATGTAGGGAATCTGAGGCGGGGAATCTGAGGTGGGGAATCTGAGGCGAGGAATCTGAGGCGGGGAAACAGAGGCGGGGAATCAGATGCGGGGATTCAGACGCGCGGAATCAGAGGCGGGGAATCAGAGGCGGGGAATCAGAGGCGGGGAATCAGAGGCGGGGAATCAGAGGCGGGGTATCAGAGGCGGGGAATAAGGGGCAGAGAATCAGATGAAGGGAATCAGATGCGGGGAATCAGAGGCAGGGAATCTGAGGCAGGGAATCTGAGGCAGGGAATTTGAGGCAGGGAATCAGAGCCGGGGAATCTGAGGCGGAGAATCAGAGGCGGGGAATCAGAGGCGGAAAATCAGAGTTGGTGAATCAGATGCGGGGAATCAGAGGCAGGGAATCTGAGGCAGGGAATCTGAGGCAGGGAATCTGAGGCGGGGAATCAAAGGCGGGGAATCAGAGGCGGGGAATCAGAGGAGGGGAATCAGAGGTGGGGAATCAGAGGCGGGGAATCAGAGGCGGGGAATTAGAGGCAGGGAATCAGATGAAGGGAATCAGATGAAGGGAATCTGAGGCAGGGAATCTGAGGCGGGGATTCTGAGGCGGGGAATCTGAGGCGGGGAATCAGAGGCGGGGAATCCGAGGCGGGGAATCAGAGCCGGGGAATCAGAGCCGGGGAATCAGAGCCAGGGAATCAGAAGCGGGGAATCAGAGGCAGGGTATCTGAGGCAGGGAATCTGAGGCAGGGAATCTGAGGCGGGGAATCAGAGGCGGGGAATCAGAGGCGGGGAATCAGAGGCGGAGAATCAGATGAAGGGAATCAGTTGAAGGGAATCTGAGGCAGGGAATCTGAGGCAGGGAATCTGAGGCAGGGAATCAGAGCCGGGGAATCTGAGGTGGGGAATCAGAGGCGGGGAATTAGAGGCAGGGAATCTGAGGCAGGGAATCTGAGGCAGGGAATCTGAGGCGGGGAATCAGATGCGGGGAATCAGAGGCGGGGAATCAGAGGCAGGGAATCTGAGGCAGGGAACCTGAGGCAGGGAATCAGATGAAGGGAATCTGCGTCAGGGAATCTGCGGCAGGGAATCTGCGGCAGGGAATCTGAGGCGGGGAATCTGAGGCGGGGAATCTGAGGCGGGGAATCTGAGGCGGGGAATCTGAGGTGGGGAATCTGAGGCAGGGAATCTGAGGCAGGGAATCAGAGGCGGGGAATCAGAGGCGGGGAATCAGGGGCGGTGAATCAGAGGCGGGGAATCAGAGGCGGGGAATCAGAGGCTGGGAATCAGAGGCGGGGAATCAGAGGCGGGGAATCAGAGGCGGGGAATCAGAGGCGGGGAATAAGAGGCAGGGAATCAGATGAAGGGAATCAGATGAAGGGAATCTGAGGCAGGGAATCTGAGGCAGGGAATCTGAGGCAGGGAATCAGAGCCGGGGAATCTGAGGCGGGGAATCAGAGGCGGGTAATCAGAGGCGGGGAATGAGAGGCGGGGAATCAGAGGCGGGGAATCAGAGGCGGGGAATAAGAGGCAG